>NW_012145634.1:2350826-2363244 GCF_000956105.1 Propithecus coquereli
TAAACATAAGTATAAATATAAATTTATACTTTCTTTTACATGACTTCTCCAGTTAGCCTTTTACCATATTCCATTTCTCCTTTTTAGATAGTCTTTCAGCAATTTCATTTCATTGTATCTTAATAAATGTTTAAGCAAATTTGGATGTTGTAGCATACTACAACTGCCAACTATGGATTTAGTAATATAATTACAAAGTGAGATTTAGTTTACCGTTATTTGTTCCTCTAAAGGTGCCAGGGCTGCTTAGTGCTGAGTGTTCTCTTGTGTATATTGTTTGTCCTCCCGTTAATTTGTTAATCTAAAGACTATTACATTTATAGACTATCACCTATTGTGATGTTTCTACCAGCTCCAGGGGATCCAAGGAAGCTGATTTTATGACGTGCTGATAGATAAATGGCTGTTGAATGTATAATCTTTTGTCTTAGGGTCAAGTTGGGGCTTTTGTTTGCCTAATTGTCCATCCTCAGAGGACTCTTTCCCTCTGGTTCTCTTTTAGGTGGGAGTTACTTTTTATAGGAGGCTTGCTTCTGAAATGTTATGTTAAAAACATAGGCTTTTTTCCCCAAAAGATTGGAGTCTAATTGGAATTACACTGCCATTTGCTAGTTCATTGAGCAAGACTGCTTTCTTTCTCTATACTTCAGCCCTTATCTGTACAGGAAAATTATAATATTTACCTATTAATGTTGTTTTGAAAGTTAAACACTAGAATGTAAAGGCAGGCCCCTATAGGATGCCTTCTTTGCAGTGTGATGCCCTTTTTCTCACTGAGGAGTGGAAGTAGTAGCAGTAATAGTGGTATCAATCTCATTCTTACGTTTATGACAGACATAGTGTTGTGGATGTAGAATGAACACTACACTGTACACAAGGTCCTCTTTATGAGTACTCACAATTTCTATTCAGATGTCACTTCCTCTGGGAAGCCTTCCCAGACTACCCTGGTAGAGATAACACTTTTCTCTTCTAGGGTCCCATGGCATGGTCTACCAGTTCTAAGAACTCTGGATTGAAATTTGTGTCATTATTTTATAACTTATTAAGAGAGAAGAAAATTACTAAGAAAAAGGATTATTAAATGGTGACATAATCCTTTCTTATTACTTAACTTTTTATTTTATATATATTGAAAGAGCTCTATTTAGATATAGAAGTGACAAGTCATTGTGAGGCATCATTGACTTCAGAGATATTAAGTCTCAAATTCAGAGATGTTAATATGTGAATAAATGTGCATCTCACAACTGATGGAATACAGTATATCTCTTAGGTGAGTGTGGATGTTTGTTTATTATTAGCCTTTACTACATTACTACAAGCTCTTCAAGTGTCAGGAAATATGCTTTGTTCATCTTAAATTCGTAAAGCCTTTATACTTCAAAAACACATAACAGCAGATCAATTAATGTTGCAAAGGACCTTTATGTTCTTATGGAGTTGGTTTGACATTGGCTATATTATGTATTATGTATAGATTCTAGAAAGAAAAACATCTTAATAGCTATAGGCTGTCAAACTCTCTTCCACCTAGCTTGATAAAATCACAAAATTAGTCCTTTTGCTAATAGCCTAAATTTACTCTAAAATAGAAATTAGAGGCTGGGCGCAGTGGCTGAAGCCTGTAATCCTAGTACTCTGGGAGGCAGAGGTGGGAGGATTGCTTGAGGCCAGGTGTTCAAGACCAGCCTGAATAACAGCGAGACCCCATCTCTACAAAAAATAGAAAAACTAGCTGGGCGTGGTGGCTCACACCTATAGTCCCAACTACTCTGGAGACTGAGGCAGGAGGATCACTTGAGCCCAGGAGTTTGAAGTTGCAGTGAGCTATGGTGATGCCACCACACTCTAGCCTGGTGATAGAGTGAAACCCTGTCTCAAAAAAAGAAAAAGGAATTAGAATAATAAGAATAATAGAGTTGGAAAGAATCTTACCGATTACTCACACATTAAAAAAACTTCTGTGACATGCAAAAAAAAAAGAAAACTAGACACCAATATCTCTTATGAATATATGTGCATAAATCCTCAGTAAAATGCTAGCAAACCAAATTCAGCAGCACATCAAAAAATAATCCACTATGACCAAGTAGGCTTCATTCCAGGTATGCATGGTTCAACATACACAGATCAATAAATGTGATTTACCACATAAACAGAAGCAAAAACAAAGACCATATGATCATCTCAATAGATGCAGAAAAAGCATTTGACAAAATTCAGCACTCTTTGATGATAAAAATCCTCAACAAACTTGGCATAGAAGGAAGATATCTCAAAATTATAAAAGCCATATATGACAAACCCACAGCCAACATCATGCTGAATGGGGAAAAGTTGTGAACATTCCCCCTAAGAACTGGAATAAGACAAGGGTGCCCACTGTCACCACTTCTATTCAGTATAGTGCTGGAAGTCCTAGCTGGTGCAATCAGGCTAGAGAAAGAAATAAAGGGTATTCAAATCAGGAAAGAGGAGGTCAAGCTTTGCTGATGACATGATCATGTACCTAGAAATTCACAAAGACTCCACCAGGAGACTCTTGGAATTGGTAAATAAATTCAGCAAAGTCTCAGGATATAAAATCAATGTACATTATATACCAATAACAGTGAAGCTGAGAGTCAAATCAGAGACTCCGTACTATTCACAATAGCTACAAAGAAAATAAAATACCTAGGAATATACTTAACCAAGGAGGTAAAAGATCTCTACAAGGAGAACTATGAAACACTGAGGAAAGAAATTGCAGAGGAAACAAACAAATGGAAAAACATATCATGCTCATGGATTGGCAGAATCAACATTGTTAAAGTATCCATACTCCCCAAAGTGATTTACAGATTCAATGTAGTCCCCATCAAAATACCAATGTCATACTTCACAGACCTAGAAAAATTAATTCTCCACTTCATTTGGAACCAGAAAAGAACCTGAGTAGCCAAAGCAATCCTAAGCAAAAAGAACAAATGTGGAGGAATCACATTACCAGACTTCAAACTATACTACAAGGCTATAGCAACCAAAATAGCACGGTGTTGGTACAAAAACAGAGATATAGACCAATGGAACAAAAACAGATAACCCATATATAAAAGCACCTAAATACAGCCAACTGATCTTTGACCAAGCAGAAAACAACATACACTGGGGAAAAGGAACTCTATTCAATAAATAGCGCTGGGAAAATTGGATAGCCACATGCAAAAGAATGAAACAGGGATCCATATCTCTCACCACTTACAAAAATTAATTCAAGATGGATAAAAGACTTAAACGTAAGACATGAAACCATAAGAATTCTAGAGGATGGCCGGACACAGTGGCTCACGCCTGTAATCCTAGCACTCTGGGAGGCTGAGGCGGGCGGATCGTTTGAGCTCAGGAGTTCGAGACCAGCCTGAGCAAGAGTGAGACCACATCTCTACTAAAGATAGAAAGAAATTGGCTGGACAACTAAAAATATATAGAAAAATTTAATCGGGCATGGTGGCACATGCCTGTAATCCTAGCACTCTGGGAGGCTGAGGCGGGCGGATCGTTTGAGCTCAGGAGTTCGAGACCAGCCTGAGCAAGAGTGAGACCACATCTCTACTAAAGATAGAAAGAAATTGGCTGGACAACTAAAAATATATAGAAAAATTTAATCGGGCATGGTGGCACATGCCTGTAGTCCCAGCTACTCGAGAGGCTGAGACAGTAGGATTGCTTGAGCCCAGGAGTTTGAGGTTGCCGTGAGCTGGGCTGATGCCACGGCACTCTAGCCCGGGCAACAGAGTTAGACTCTGTCTCAAAAAAAAAAAAAAAAAAAAAAGCTAGAGGAAAATGTAGGAAAAACTCTTCTAGATATCAACCTAGGCAAAGAATTTATGAAAAAGATGCCAATGGCAATCACAGCAACAAGAAAAATAAATAAATGGGATTTCATTAAACTAAAGAGCTTCTACACAGCTAAGGAAACAATTAAGAGAGCAAATAGACAACATACACTATGGTAGAAAATATTCACAAGCTATATATCCGACAAAGGGCTAATAATCAGAATCTGCAAAGAACTCAAGCAAATCAGCAAGGAAAACAAACAAACAATCCCATTAAAAAGTGTGCAAAAAACATGAAAAGAAGCTTTTCAAAAGACGATAGGCAAATGGCCAATAAACTTATGAAAAAATGCTCAACTTCTCTAATCTACAGGGAAATGAAAATTAAAACTACAATCTCCTTACCCTTGTTAGAATGGCTTTTGTTAAAAAGTCTAAAAACAATAGATGCTGGCGTGGATGCAGAGAGAAAGGTATGCTTATACTGTTGGTGGGACTGCAAATTAGTACAACCTCTATGGAAAACAGTATGGAGGTTGCTCAAAGAACTAAAAGTAGACTTACCATTTGATCGAGCAATCTCATTACTGGGTATCTACCCAAAGAAAGAGAGGTCTTTCTATCAAAAAGACACCTGCACTCAAATGTTTATTGAAGCACAATTTACAGTTGCAAACATGTGGAATCAACCTAAGTGCCTACCAATTTGTAGTGCATTACCATATTGACTGCCATACAAAAAAAATCAGAAACTTTTCACTGGGGTCACAGTGTTTTATTACGAGAATAGAATAAAAACTTTGAATGTAATTTAAAGGTAAACATAAATAGAAAAATGAAATATATTGACTTCTATTCATTTAATCCATGTTTCTAGAATTAAGTTGTTCATATTAATCGTAACAATAAGAACATTAACAAGATTTTATATATTCTTCACGTGGCCCTGGGGTTAAAACTAGAGTGAGTTAAATACAACTATCATGGCAGTTAATGTGTTAATAAAATGTGGCATATGTATACCGTGGAGTACTACTCAGCTATAAAAAGGATGAATCAATGCCTTTTGCAACAATTTGGATGGAACTGGAGACCATTCTTCTAAGTGAAGTATCTCAAGATTAGAAAAACAAACACCACATGTACTCATTGTTAAATTAGAACTAACCAATGAGCACACATGTGTATGGAGGGAAGGTAAAACTCAGTGGAAATCAAGCAGGGGGGAGGGAGAGCAGAGGAGGGGCAAAAACCTACCTAATGCGTACAATGAACACTATTTGGGTGATGGGCACACCTATAGCCATGACTCAAGCATTACAAAAGTGATCCATGCAACTAAAAACATTTGTACCCCCTTAATATTTTGAAAGAAAAAAAAAAAGAAAAGTCTGTCACCATTTTTATTTATCAAAAGCATGTTCAGTTGCTAGCTAGAGCTTCTGATTAGTGGGCTTGGGCCAGTGAGACATAATTACAGCCAAAAGCAAAGAAATTTGATATTAAAATTTTAAAAATTTACGTACAGTGAAATTGACTTTTTGTGTGTATAGTTGCACATATACACAGATGTACACATGTACATATATATGAGTATAGATTTGTGTAACCATCACCACAATTATAGCCTATACATTTAACAAAGTGAGAGACTGAGGCTGTGTGGCTTTGAAATAGAGTTGTCTTTATCCGTAGCTCAGTGTTTTCTGCATTATTCAACTTTAGCTTCTTCCCCTACAAATACTCTCTGGTCAATTCAAGGTGGCCTGTTTAGCATTCCCTGTCATTCTATGTACCTATCTTCTTCTGGTCCCTTTGTGTAGGACAAACCTTCTGCATAAAATACCTTCCGCTCTCAGAGAAAAGCAAAGACTTGTCTAAGTCCCACCTTTCTTCAAGAAATTAAGTTCTGGCCAGACACAGCGGCTCACACCTATAATCCTAGTACTTTGGGAGGCCAAGGCAAAAGGATTGCTTGAGGCAGGAGTTTGAGACTAGCCTGAGCCAAGAGTGAGACCCTGTCTCTACGAAAAAATGGAAAAATTAGCCAAGCATGGTGACACATTCTTGGAGTCCCAGTTACTCAGGAGGCTAAGGCAGGAGGATCATTTCAGGCCAGGAATTTGAGGTGGCTGTGAGCAAAAAAAAGAAATGAAATGAAGTTCTGCTTCCATGAAGCTTTCTAATTGCCTTTGATCATCACTCCCTTTTCCATACTCTTACAACGTGTATATTAGGTTTATATTTATCTTTGCATTATGACTTATCTTTTAATATATTCATATTTTCTTTCCTATATACTGCAAATGGAAATTTTATCTTCTACTTCTCATTTCTTCAATTTCATTTTCATCTAGTAAAAATTTGCACAATTAAAGATTTCTTTTTCTTTTGGGAACATTCCAGATATTTCCTTTAGTCCTCTAACTGTGGCGATATTCTCTCTTCTTTCTACTATTTGTTGTATAGTTTTATTTTTATTTATTTGTTTTTTTGAGACAGGATCTCACTCTGTCACTCAGGCTCAAGCTCAGTGGTGCATCGCTCACGGCAGCCTTGAACTCCTGGGCTCAAGCAATCCTCCTGCCTCAGCCTCCCAAGTAGCCAGAACTGTAGGCCCTGTACTATCATACCGGCTAATTTTTTAATTTTCGGTAGAGACAGGGTCTCACTATGTTGCCCAGGCTGATCTCAAACTCCTGGCCTCAAGGGATCCTCCTGCCTCAGCCTCCCAAAGCATTGGGATTACGAGTGTGAGCCACCACACCTAGCCTATTGTTATATAATTTTAGAGGCCCAATTAGATGGCTCTTTTTCTAATTTAGCCATGGTTGCTATGGGAAAAAATATCACTAACTGAAACATAATATCTTTGCTGGCCATCAATCATTTTGGTCTGTCAGTGTCTGAACACTTTTCCTGTTTAGGGAATTCCCCATCTTACATGTCTGCTTCCTGCCTTCCACTATAAAAGCTGAAAACCTTGGATCCTATTTTTCCCATCCACTTTTGCAGCTGGCATTCCACCTTTGAATCAGAAGCTAAAGGTTCACAGAGGAAAAGATAGCACAGAAATTGGTGGTGGAGGTAGCAACAGTGACACCTATTTTCCAAGGATGGCCTTCAGTAATAGTGAACTGCAAACCGTGGAATGGTTATGTTGCGTTCACCAGGCAGCTTTTGTGGCATGATTTTGTCTGTGGGTTTTGAGGCCTGATTTTTCACCCTTCCCGGTAGTCACTCAGTGCATTTCTTTTCTACTTACAATCAGCTAAGATTTGATTCTCTTGCTTGATAGGGTATCACAGAGCCTGAATTTAGAGCCCTGCATGGATTCTTGCCTTGGCTGTGTCCCAAGCTGTTTTACCTTGGGTGAATCAGTTAAATACTCAGATTCTTCATTTATAAAATGAGGATATTTTCAAAGTCTTTTCAGCACTAAAGTTTTATTACTTTTGTTTCTGCTAATTGGCCAGCGGGATACTGATGTGATCACCATTGGCTGCCAAACTCATCAACAGACACAACCAGAATTCAGCTCACAGTATTTCAGTATGGTATTGTTCTTTTCTATTGTAGCAATGCCTGGGTGCTTGTGCCTGTATTTAACCCTATTGGTTAGCTAGTGTTTACTGGTACTATGCACTGCTTGCATCTTGACAGGTGTAAAAATGTTCTTTGTTCTCTGTTTAGTGATCTGATTGAAGGGAAAAAATGCTTTAGGCACCAGTAGGTTTCAAGGTTTCTGTGGTAATGTTGATTCAGGCGAGAGCTTTTTAGTGGAGAGTTTAGATTCAAAGTCATAAATTGTAAAAATTACATTTTAATGCAGTACTGTTGGCGAGGAGATTCAAGATTTAAAGAGACCAACCCTTTTATAGTTTTTTTTTTTTTTTAACATGTGCATCGTGGAAAAACTAATGTGAAATAGTTTTTCAGGAACGCTAACAATGAATGCTTTATAAGTGCCATCTCATTGTAGGGCTATAGTTAATAGCTCTGCAGTTGTCTTCAAAGAAAAAAGAAGGAAGAATAGGGAGAAAGAGCTTGGAGGTCATCTACATTCAAACCTAGAATGGAAATAAATGGAAAGAATTTCCTTGTGGCTTACCCCTAATTTATGTCCTTTAAATACAACATGAAAATAAAATGAAATAAACATTAATTTTACCTTCCATCTTACCTTAGTAAACTCAGATTATTTCTTTATGGTTTCATTTGTGACCATAAAAAATTGATAATTTTTTTATTTGGGCATACGGGTCTCAGAAGCAGCAGTGGACACTGGGTTACCAGTGAGAATGACAGATATTTTATTGGGAGAGCTTTCTTTATTGCATCTTCTAGGAAAAAACATGGACAGGGTTTATTAATCAGTCATTCAAATTTATCAAATGCCAGACATATTAGGGACTTCACCTATGTGGCAATGGCGAGTTTTCTATTGAGTGCCCACATTGTGCTGCTTGCTATGGAGTTAAAATAAAGTATTAAACAGTCCTACAGTGGTCTTTAGATTTAGCTGGGAAAATATTTTTAAAATTAACAGATGCAGACTAAAATCGTTAATGGCCCAACTGTGCAATACTAAATATAAAAAATGCAGCCAAGTTTGAATACAGAGATGACTATATGCTGGAGGATGTAGGGATATTACCCAGTACAGGTGGGACTTGAGGGATGTGCTTGTAATATTTTGAGAGGGGAGCAGGACAGAGGAGGAGAACCATTCAGGAAAAGTGGCATAGGTGCATCATGGTAAAAAAGAGATGAGAAAACAGAATGAGTGTGACGTATACATACAGGAATGAGAAGGAAATTACTGGACTGGGGTTGGTGATACTAGTCATATGTGGTAAGTGGACAGTTAGTGTGGGTGCTGGCTTAAAGGTTGAAGCGTTTATACTTGAAATAGGCCATCAAAAGGTATGATAAACATTTGTTTCTAGAGCATATTAGAAAAGCTTGTTTGATGTATCATCCTGCATTCTCCTGCTTTTTTGTTGTTTATTTTCAGACTCCCTCGAGCCCACTTACCAGCAGCTTCAGAAAATGAAACTGGACAAGAGTCCCTTTGTGGTCGTGTCTGTGGTTGGGCAGGAACTCCTGACAGCCGGCCATCACGGGGCCTCTGTGGTTGTCTTAGAAGCCGCTCTGAAGATTGGCACCTGCAGCCTCAAACTGAGAGGTTCTGTTTTCTCTGCTCTGAGCAGTGCTTACTGGTCTCTTGGAAACACAGAGAAGAGCACTGGATACATGCAGCAGGACTTGGATGTAGCCAAGACCTTAGGTAGAGTAATGCTTCTGTCCTTTATTTCAGTGCAGAAATGAAACAAAGCTGATTAGCTTGCAATGAATGGGAATGGCATATGCAATGAAAAGCGAGTGTCTCTAGAACATTCTCTGTTTTAGAGTACTCAGGTCCTTAGAGCTTTTTCATATAATAAGATATCGAGGCTCCCAAAAGATCAAGAGATGTGGGTTAATATACTCAGTGCCCTCCTCAGAGATTTGGGCTCACAAATTTAATATCCCAAATGTTAGCATTGGTGGGTGAATCTTTCTTCTTAATTTTAATTTTTTCCACCATTAGAATGCATCATCATTTGTCAGAGGAGATAGTATAATGTAGAGGTTAAGAGTGTGTACTATGGAGCCAGACTATTGGAGTTAGAAACCTGGCTCTGCCACTTACTAGCTTTATGACTTTGGACAAGTTTCCTAATCTCTCTGTGCACCAGTTTCCTCATTTGTAAGGTAAGTATGGCTTGTGATTATGATGGTCATTATGGTGATTATTCATGAATTTACAGGATTGCAATAAGAGAAGGGATGATATGGTGAATATACCACCAGCATACTTGTAAAGAAGCACTGTAATATAGTAAGTTTAGAGTCAAATGACTGAACCAACAAACTGATGATTGTTCAGAATCAAAGGTCATTAGCAGAGCAATGAGGAGACTCAGACAGCAGCTGGTTTGTGTCAAGGTCTTTAATGTCTTATTTCCTGGACACCTAAGTCCCTCAGTGCAGTTGTATTTTATAACAGTAATAACTGTTGTTGTCCAGAGATTTAAGCTCTTGGACTATAACTCCCCACATAGGATCTAGTGTAAAAAGCAAATACTTTTCTGAAAGAAGGTAAGTGAAATCTTAGCTAATATAATAAATCTGTGGCTCTTAAATTAAGATGTCTTTATATATTATAAGTAATGCTATAACTTAGAGAAATTTTATCTTTTTTTTTTTTTAAATCCAATTCAGGTGACCAGACAGGAGAATGCCGAGCTCATGGGAATCTAGGCTCTGCATTCTTCTCCAAAGGAAATTACCGAGAAGCTCTCACTAACCACAGGCATCAGTTGGTGCTCGCCATGAAACTCAAGGATCGAGAGGTAGGAAGTTTATCTGCAGACCAAAAACGTTTTTTTTTGAAACATGAAGTCCTTTTTCTGTTAAAAAAAAAAAAAAAAAAAAGTTTCAGGTACCTTAAAATATTATTTTCAGAAGTTGATAATCATTGATTCTGTCTTTCATCAACAGTCAAGTGTTGGATGTCAACCCCATATAGCCCTTGGATAAGAACTTGTTCCTGACCTAAGGATCTAAGAGCTTGATCAGATGGGTTGTTCTTATTCTCTTCAAATGTGCTATGGAGTAGACCTACGTAAAATTAGCAAAAAGCTATACCGTCATGACATAGTCATTAAATTTTAAGAAGCAAACATTATAGTTTTTTTTAGATCAGGTATTAGTTACTGTAACCTCTTTGGATAACTCAGAAGCATATTAAGTTTGATTGAAAGACCTGAATTGCAATCATAAAGAAACATTCTAATGTTTCTTAGAGAAATAAAATGCAATATTCTCGAAGAATTGATATCCAGTAGATGCAGCATGATGAGAAACTATCTGTAGAGTGGAAAGAGGGTGAGGTTTAGAGTCAGATAGACCCGGTTAAAACCCAGCTGTAGTACTTCCTGGCTGTGGGATCTTAGGGTAGTTATTACTTAATTCTTCTTTTTCTTCTGTTTTCTTATTTGGGAAATGATGATTATTCTATTTATTCCATACACGATTGTGGTAGGATTATAAATAATACACATAAAGTGCCTATCATGGTGCCTGGATTCCCATAACGTCAGTCCACAAAGGAATGCTATAATTGATAGCTTTTATTATAATATTATTAATAAATAAGAGAAGGTTAATAGCAGGGGCAACAATAAGTTTAAGAATCAAGTGGAAGGTGCAGTCGGCTCAGGCTCCTGGTCCAGCAGGCCCATCCTCCTACAGAAAAAAAAAAAAAAAGAATCATTCTGTGTGTTGAGAAATATGTTTAGTTACATTTTCATCTCAGAATTCCACTATGGGACATTATAAAGATTAACTATATTATTTAAATAATCCGGCAACTTCATGTTTCTGGAATATGGTCAGGTACTAGGAAGGAATTGGGGAAGAAAAGAAAAGGCTTGAAAAGCCACTAAAACAGATCATTCAAGGGACTTTTGGCACTTACATTCTTTAGAGAGTTGCCTGAACACTTTTTTCATTGCCTATTTATTCTTAGTTTGCAAACAATTCTTATAAGTCAGATGATCTGATTTCTTGATGTTCAGGGAATGAAATGAGGGATCAGACATCTAGAGACAGATTTACTGATGGCTTTGAGAAGTGAGAGATAGGTATAAGAACTAAAACAGCACAATTATCTAGATAGGGCCATTTAGTGAAGGGATAGCTGTTAAATATGTCAAAAGCTACTCTTTTTTCCTAACCTTCAAGGTGTATGTATTAGCCCAATTACTGGACATGATGGAAAGACTTTTGATAGGTAATACCATAGGTATAAAAAGGGGGAATGAAATTTTTCTGCCTTCCCTCTTCTCAATAGTGTAATTTTTTATCACCTGTGTTCTCTGGGTTTTATAAACCTCTGCTGTACAGTATGTTCTTTAAAAAATCATTGTATTATGAGGATGGAAGGGACCCTGAGATAATACTGGTACCTGTTCCTTTCCCCAAACCTTCCCATCTCAGAGTTGTCACCTACCACAGTCATCCCTCTCCCCTCTGTCGCCCTTTGCACAGCCATCACTGTGGTCGTTCACAAGCCTGCCTCTTGGGAAATTTTCCTTTTGTGTAAGTGAGAGACCCTGGGGCTGATTTTTAAACCTTTAAAATTCCCACAGAGGGGAATTCTTCTCTGTGAGGAAAGAATGTCTAGTTACCATAATCCTTTTCTAAGTTGAATAATGTTACTCATTTTCTCCTCAAAGCTTCTGATTATCAAGACTTTAATAATCTTAACGACTCTATTCCAGTCATTCCCTTTTCACACTGGCCCGCTTAGGTGGTCAGTTAGCCACAGCTTGCCCACAGCAGAGGCCTCCTTCCGAGTTGTTGCTGTTTAGCCCACGTGCCTGCTTGGTACTGCCCAGGCATATTTATCTGATTCCCAGACTGACCTATGGAATTTCTCATTTCTGTCTCTTCTGTTGTGTTTGCCTCTGGAATTATAGAGTACTATTCATTTTCTTGAGAAATTTAATGTTATTTTCTTACCATTTTTCTTAATTTTTTGTTCA
>NW_012145634.1:2363929-2364524 GCF_000956105.1 Propithecus coquereli
TATTTTAGCTGTTGTGAATCATGCTGCAGTGAACATGGACATTTCTCTTAATTTTTAAGGTTTTTTTTTTTTTTGAGTGCTCCTTCTCACCTGCCTGTGATTAACTGGAATATTTTATTTCTACATCCCCGAAACCAGCCACCAATTATTAAGACTGGAGTTCATATTGGTTCAGAAGTTAAAGGAATATGTAAAATGTCTAAAGGGAACTACTGCAATACTAGGTATTTTATTTAGGTTCAAAGTTTTAGTTGGACAGTCTTCTGGGATTTGATTCAGTTAAGTGTGATATGTACTCAGGAAACACTTAATACTGTGTTTAGGGTTCAGAGACAGGGTGGTGTTCTGTAGGGTCTCTCCCCTTGAGGGACTTACATTCTCTTTTAGGCCAGCTTTAACAGATGGAAATGTTAAAACATTGCTTCAGCAATAAATGATGAATGCTCTCTTAATCACTACCAAGGAGACAGAGACTGGTTTACACTTGAGGAAGCTTTGTGAAACAGGTGAAACTCAGACTGTGGTTCTAAACCCTAGTTAGTATATCAGTCATGTTTTACTGAGTGATAAGAAAGCTCATGGCTTTAGCAAAGAT
>NW_012145634.1:2367234-2369466 GCF_000956105.1 Propithecus coquereli
TTCTGGGAGGCCTAGGAGGGAGGATCATTTGAGGTCAGGAGTTCGAGACCAGCCTGAGCAAGAGCGAGACCCCGTCTCTGCTTAAAAAAATAGAAAGAAATTAGCTGAACTACTAAAAATATATAGAAAAAATTAGCCAGGCATGGTGGCTGCACACCTGTAGTCCCAGCTACTCGGAAGGCTGAGGCGGCAGGATCGCTTGAGCCCAGGAGTTTGAGGTTGCTATGAGCTAGGTTGATGCCATGGCAACAGAGCGAGACTCTGTCTGGAGGAGGGGCGAAAAAACTTCGAAAACAAAATGATCCTTTCCAATTTAGTGAAAAATTTGTTATTTTTTATTTTTTTTCTGTGTGTGAGTTATATGCAGCTGGAAAATTGGCCCCACAGCTCCCAAGGTGAAGAGTTTGTGAGTTACCTATGCTTCATGAGGCCCCAGGCTCACAACTAGCATGAGTTAAATACAACTCACATGACAGTTAATGTGTTAAATTACATATCCCCAGGCTTCACCATGGCCACCTGTCCAGACCCCAGAATCCAGAGGCTCAAGACCAAAAACATGAGCTCAGAGGCAAATTCAGCAAGTATTAAAAATATTACAGAAGCAGCAGTTTTATGACCTTACAACACCTAGCAGAGATAGCATCTCCCCTGTTAGACCAACAGATTCAGGTGAAAATGTGTAAATTAAATTTTAGAGACACTTTTATTTTATTTTGCCAATGATTTGAAAACTATCTTTATTCATGAAAGACTATTAAAGTCATATGAACTTGAAAAGCATTTGGACTTATTTATGACATACACACATATATACAGGGTACATATGTGTATGCAAGGACCTTACAGCCTTGATTTTAAAACTCTAGCCATGAGACTGGCAACTCACTAGTCCAGAAAGACAGCTGAATTCAAACCATGCCATTGAGAATGGAACAAGTAAAAAAAAAAAAATTTTTTTTTTTGGTCTTACACACGGCCTAAGTCCTCACTGAGTCTCAAAGGAAATAACATTAATATCTTAAAGCACAGGAAGAGAAAATCCAAGCCATTTAAGAGGGAATTTGGGTATGCTAGGGAAAGATAAAAATTAATGCCAAGGTAACATAAAATCACAGGAATTTATAAGACTTTAGAGAGAGATGCCACGGGATGGAACCATGCAGTATTTTTGTTTTTACAATACATTTCTTACAAAAACATTTTTCAAATGTTTAAACCACACCCTTTCTTATCTAAAGCCCAAAGGAGAAGCTTCTAGTAGTGTATTTAGCTGTCTCCAACATGGACTTTCTTGTTTAGCCATGACACATATCAAGGTCAAGATTTTCTCACGATACAAAGTACTTTTTGGTATTCCCAAAAGCCAAAGAGATCAGGTAACACAAAAGAGAGTAGAGTTTTATATCTGAGAGGAATCTGTTTATGACTCTTTAGACTCTGTAAGGAAAATAGAAGACCCCAAAAGAAGGGTGAATGGGGCCTTTTTTTTCTAAGATCCTTAGGGGTCTGAGTCATTACCAAAGATGGCAAAAGAGGAACAAGGAGTAGGGAGGAGTAAAAGTAAATGGAGCAGACTTTAGCTTGGACAAATAGCTGACAATTTTGCTTTTGAACTTTTCAACCGAAGTACCCTTCTAAGTGAAACTGATAAGCCTCAACCAAGGTTATTTCCTAATCAAGGAAGCATGAGGTGTTTCCAAAGAGGTGGAAAACAGTTTTTACAACATCCAGAAAAGCCACAAAAACAGCTCAAAGAAAGATCTCTCTAGCCATACACCAGGTGTAACCCACATTTCTGTCCAGCCTGTTTTCTAGGGTCTCAGCTTCTCAGCTGACCATTTATACTTCAGTGCTAAAAGTCCTATATTGCCCCCACAGAAGACAGGAAATCAGAAGCTATACATGGAAGCAAAAAGAATCAATAAATGGCAAAAGTTACACAAATATCAAGCCAGAACATACTTATTCCCTGCCTGGGAAGCGAACCTAGGCTGCTGAGGTAAAAGCACAGAACTTTAACCATTAGGCCACAACGTGAACTGGCTTGTATTGTTGTTCCCACTGGGACAGTGTACAATGGATTTTTATCTTTTGGGTCATATTTTGCTCTTTAATTTTTTCCCGAGAGAATTTTTAAGGGTAGCCACTACATTATATATCTTTCTTTGAATGTAATTACTCTATTAATACAAATAAGGCAATTGTTTAGAATAAGAGATCTCCAAAATT
>NW_012145634.1:2369516-2371508 GCF_000956105.1 Propithecus coquereli
AAAAAAAAAAAAAGCTTTATGGTTTTCTTATAATTTATTTCATCTGTTTCCCTACTTAGTTATATATTTAGGTATTGTAAAATCTAGAAAAACATTTTTTTTAAAGGACAAGGTTAGGATTTAATGATTTTTTTTTTTTTTTGAGACATAATTTTCTCTCTTCCCTTTCCCATATTTCTACAGACAAAACATATTAGGGCCAATTTATTTGTGAAATAAATTTTAATATTATTATACTTGATTATTTGCTTAAAGTGCAGTAAGAATAATCATTGGCCATAGGCTTCTTTTATTAATTGGCTTTGCTGGATTGTCTTTTTTTTCATAAGGAATCTTAAGTCAGACTTAAAGCTTCTTGAGCCACGCTAAGGCTTTAACTGCCTATCGATACCTGTATGAGTTGGGTAAATTCCTCTTTCATTGAGGTCCCAAAGTAACTTGGGGTTCCTGGGCCTGTCAGAAAGTAACATTCTCTACTTATCACAGATCAGGAAATGTTATAGTTAAGGTACTAGGCCAGTTTTTTCCAGAGGGCTTTCTATTGGCTTTATAAAGTCAACCTAAATCCTCAAAGCAGTCTGGACATATCTGAAAATATGCCATTCCAGCCAAACCCTTGGTAAAATAACCAGCATCTCTAATTCTGTCCTGTTATAAAAGAAAAACAGATTCTTATTAAACTTATGCAAATAACTATATTCGCATAAAATAAGAATACTTATAAATAGTTTCAAAATTTTGGAGAAATCAAGTAGAGAGAAAAATAAATGTTTCAAACTGTTCACAGAATATATTTTACCAATTTGTTGTAAGATATAAATAGCTCAAAAGAAGGAAAAAAATTTGTTAACTTCTGGAAAACAAAATATAAAAGAATCAGCAACGTTTTAAATAAATAAGAAGTCATAAAAAATTAGTTTACTCCCATGTTCTTAATTTCTGTTTTGTGTGAGGTTGAGTTGGTAATCCTAATCAATTCATCAGCTTTTTAATTAAAGTTTTGGAAGTTTTTTTTAGTTCAAATGGTCTGACCTCTAAAGTTATTCACTGCAACTATATTTTAAGGTACCTGTCAGAGTCCTTGCTATAAATTTCCTTGAAGAAGCAAATTCTGGACTGTAGCCAGCTGAAAACCACTTTTTTCCTCTAGAATTAAGGTAAAATAATAATTGACAAAAAGCCTTAGAATAGCCATAGTTAAAGAGACAATTGATGACAAAATTTGGTTATTTTTGTGGCATACAACAATTTAGCATAATAACCACAATTATTAATGATAACATACATTAAAACCTATAAGATTATTAGGGATCGTATACAATTTTGGAACACCTATTAATAATGTGTTTATATAAATATAACCCAAAGGAAGTTAAACATAGTTTCATAGTTAACACTACTTCCTATTACAGTTTTAACATACCAAATAAGCCAAATATGTTTCTCTTAGACTTTTAGTGACCCTAGTATTCAAAAACTAGTTTCAGGTCAAAAGACTGAATTTTGAATTTTGATTTTGGAAAGTTTGTCAAATATCAAAGGTTTAAAACACTTGTCATAAAAATCTTGTCATAAAACATGATTATAGGTTAGTATAAAATAAGTCATTTATGTAGTCCAAGTGATAATTCAAAGATTTTAAAGGCAAAACTTTAATTTTTTTTATTGACTTTATAAAGTTGATAGGATACTCATTTTCCCAAACAATCATAAGACCTAATAAAGACAATCTGAAAAACAAGCTAAAAGAGGCAAACTGAATTTGTCTTTCTTTCTCTCTCCCCTCTGCCCTCTTTTTTTTGTAATTTATTCAAAAAGTGAACAAAAATCTTTTATTACATCTGTTAATATTACATGAAAATCTTGTTTAAAAGAGAAAACCAATTTTTATCTTTGTTTTAGTGTATTAAATGTTAAAGCTAATTTAATAAAACTTTATAAACAAATCTGTTTAATCTTAATTAATTTGACCGTACGGTAAGATTTCTATAA
>NW_012145634.1:2374505-2378888 GCF_000956105.1 Propithecus coquereli
TCCAATAAGCCTCTTCAAAGGAAGCCCAGGTGGTAATTTTCTGGGTTTATAGTTTCCTAAAGAGGGTGTGGAGTAGGCAGTCCCCATTATCCCCCAAAATTCACTCTCAGAAATAGACCTAAGATAGTAAAGGTAATGGGACCTTAATTATGACAAGGACTCCTCTAGGGGCTTGACACATTTGTGCTGCTTAGAATCTTACATATCTCAGATGTCTAATCTTTTCAGTCTGGCCACCTGATGTGGCCCCCGAAAAAACACACACCCTAGATGGAGGAGACCAATGGAGGAAATTCCCACTTGATCACAAGACAAGCTCTGAGAGACATGAAATAAGAGAAGAACCTGATATACATATTTTTTGCTTTCTGGGGAACTTAGCGAAGTTTGTCTTAGTAGACGCTAGTCTAGTCAGAACCTTATAGCTGACTAGTCTGCAGGGCTGCCTTGAATAGTGGGTTCTAGGCCTGTGTTCTACCCTGTGGTACCCCTCTTTATGACAGAACAACACAGAAAGACAATGACAAAGGAAAGCAACAAAAAGACTATTTCTGAGAGGAAAGGAATAAAAACAATATGAATATTTTACCACAAAGTACCAAAAAGGACACCAGCGTCACTTTACGAACACTAGTCACATAAAATGCTTTTCTCTCATTAATCTTAAATTTGGAAAGGAAAAAGGAGACAATGATTTTTACCATCTGCTTGACTGGAGGCCAGAGAGAGAGAAATCGGGAGTGACTGGTTAAAAGCACTTACCCGTTTTGCTGGCTTTGTCAGGCCCTGGATTCTCTTTGCTGCCGGAAAAGCATCTTTGTCAGTAAATCTTTGAACATCTCTTATCATTCCCTTTGGTTAAATTATTAGAAGTGGGCTGGCTTGCAAAAAGCATAATAAGGCTTCTTATACTTATTGTCAGTTGCTCCCAGGAAGGCTGTGCCTGTTTCATTCCTACCAGCAATGTGTCAGAGCTTTCATTTCTCTGTACTGGCTAAGGCTCGGCATTAATATTAAAACCAAAAAGGCAATTTAATAGGTTTAAAAAAGTAGTTATCTTATTGTTTTAATTTGCATTTCTTTGATCACTATTTGGTTTGACTATTTTTAAAAATGTCTTTCATAAAGAGCTTTAATTCTCTTAACCTGTTTTTTCTACAGAGGTATTGGTTATTTTATACTGGTCTAGTTCTGGAAATTGCTGTATCGTTCCACTGAGCTACTGGGCAATTTGTGTTCTAATAACACACAGTTTTAATTATTATTGCCTTATAATACATTACATCTGCTACATGTCCTATACCATTTATTATTTTTTAAGAGGTCTAGGATATTCTTCTTCCCTTTCCCAACAAATGAACTTTAAAATTATTTTGTTAGGCCAGAGCATTGGCTCACTCCTTTAGTACCAGCACTTTGGGCGGCCGAGATGGGAGGATTGCTCAAGGCCAGGAGTTTGAGGCCACAGTGAGCTAGGATCATGCCATTCCACTCCAGCTGGGTGACAGAGTGTGACTCTGTCTCTAAAAAAAAAAAAATCATTTTGTTAGATTTTGGAGAATCTATCTCTGGGATTTCTGTTGGATTTGTATTAAATTTG
Organism: Propithecus coquereli; assembly: GCF_000956105.1. Taxonomy (NCBI): domain Eukaryota; kingdom Metazoa; phylum Chordata; class Mammalia; order Primates; family Indriidae; genus Propithecus; species Propithecus coquereli. Next base: position 2,376,106 of record NW_012145634.1, read on the forward strand.
CATATTAATTGTGGATAAATTGATTCAATAGTTAGGCTTTTGTTCAGGAGCCTGGTCTGTTCCTCCTTTTATTCTTTTATGCCCCCTCACTGATCTGTACTTTTGGGGAGATTTTTTTTCCCATATATTTCATGTATCTCATTGGAATTGAGATATTTTTTTCTATTATGTTTTTTAAAAACTAGTTATTGATGGTATATAGGAAAGGTGTTTATCTTGCGTGTTTTATAATTGGATGTATGAAAATTCTCTTGTTAATAGCTCATAATTTTTTGTTGATTTTCTTATAATGCAGATTGTCTATAAATAATGATAATTTTGTACATTTCTGTCCTTATGTTATATCCCTACTTTTTGTCCTCTTAATTATTGCACTGATTAGAACTTTGAGAACTCTCTCAAACAGCAGTCATACCCTCTTTGGTATAAAAAGTTCAGAGAATGTACTTTTTTATGATTATCTGATTCTTACATTTTATCTGTGAATTTAAATTATATCTTGTTTGCCCTTTTGCATTATTTTGATACTGAAATAAAATACAGTAAACTGCCTTTTGAAGCAAAAATTAACACTGTAAATGCTATGAGTGGGTGAGGATACCAAACTGTATTTTTCTGCCTCTTGCATCTTTGGCTATGATAAGTTTTACTATTTTCCCAAATAGCAAGATAGCAGCCCGAAACCAGTTGTATCTGCTTGGTTTTCTCTTATACAATTATTGTCAGACACTTAATGGGGAAGGTGATAGTTTCTTCACAGGATTTTTTATTCTGACTAACCTTCTGTCTGCTTTAATGGTTTCAAAATTAATTTCAGATGCCCACAGAGACCTTCCTGTGAACTAATATTAATCACCAGAAGAGTGTATAAATTACATTGTGTTAGAGACATTGTTCTCTATTCAGGAAATCTGATATGAAAGTATGCTGATGACTCCAAAATTTTTTTATCAGTCTGATTTGTCTCCTGTGCTTTATATTTCTCTATCCAACTGTCTCGTGGACATGCATCTTCAGTTCAGTGTACCTGACTTAGTCCTCTATATGTTCCTACTTCTGCATTCACCATTGTCCTATTGCCCAAACTACTTCCTCCTCTCATTCTCATGTTTTTTTGGTTACTGGATTCTCTTCTTCCTGTAACAGAAATCTGTTTCCTGTCTCCTTCCTTCTGCTATACCATCTTTTACATGGACTGTGGCAGGAACCTAATCTCAGAACTTTTTATACTTTTCTTAAAAAACAGAGATAGAGTCTCGCTATGTTGCCCATACTGGCCTTGAACTCTTGTCCTCAAGCAATCCTCCTGCCTCAGCCTTCCCAGTAGTGAGGACTACAGGTATGCACCACTGTGCCTGGCTTCACACTTTTTCATAGACGTTCTCCTGCAAGTAGAGGAAAAGGGTGTATGCTACTTGGGTCTATGAGCGTAGCCTGAAGCTGCTGCCATGAGTAGGTAATTTCTTTCCAGGACAGTATAGTGGTTGAGAGTGTGAATTTAGATATTAGACAACTTAGGCTTGAATTTTGGCTCTGCCATTTATTACTATGTGAACTAAAAATTATATAACTCCTTTAAGTGGACACATGAGTTGTTTCCAGTTTTTGTTTTATACATATATATATGTATATAAATAAAAAAGCTGCTATAAACATTTTTGTGCATGTCGTTTGATGAACATCAACACTTATTTCTGTTAGATCTTTGGTTATAAATATGATGTTTCGATTTAGGAGGTTTTTGCCAATTTTCCAAAGTAGTTATACCAAGTTATATCATCAGCAATGTAAGGGATTTATTAAACCCGAATAAAAATAAATTAAAAGTAAAAAGAAAAAGGTATATGGAAACACATATTTGAGAAAATAACTCTGTGTGGTTAGATGAAGGAGGTAATTCTAATAGTACCTACTTTGTTTAGTGTTGTGAGAATTGAATAAATTAGTTCATATAAACTGCTTGGTGAGCATAGTGCCTTAGACATAATAAGGATTCAAAAAGAATGCTACTGTTATTATTGGCATTAATCATTGTCATCATCATTTAAATGATACATATGAATGTTGCATATAACTATGTAATATTAGTGTTTATTTTAGTGTAAAATTGTTTTTCCCCAAATATTCAAGTAAACTGGACACTCGTGGAAACAATGCTGTTTATTTTATTAGATAGCTATGTATACCTCTTGTCACACTGGGGTATATAAGTATTCTAATTTGTGAAGCCCAGTTTTAGCTCTGCCCAGGTTATAGTCTCATCTTGATCCAGCCCATCTTCTACAAAGCTCTTTGAGTTATTCTTTTAAAATTTAGTTCTGATCATAAATTACATGATCAGAAAAAACCTGCTTAAAAACCTTTGACAGCTTCCAGTTGCCTTTAGGATAAAGTCCAAACCCCTTCATAACCTTTCCACACCATTTTTCTTTATTACTCTTATAATCTCTTCATGCAAGTCTACTTGCCTTATGCTTTCACCCTGCTTTTCTGATCCCTTTGCATAGAAGACCCTATTTTTGACTTCTTAGCAGTGTTTTCCTTTATCAGGTTTAGTTGAATCATTTCTGCCTCACTGAAGCTGTCTTTCTTAATTTCCATCTTCTCTACGCAATGTCATATCAAATATTGGTGAAGTCCAATTTATCAATCGTTTTGTTTAATGGGTAGTCTTTTGTGCCCTGTTTGAGGCTTTATGGTTTTGCCATTTGCATTTAGGTCTACTGCCACTTGGAATTAACTTATATGTTTGGTTTGGGGTAGAGATCAAAGTTCAGGTTTTT
>NW_012145634.1:2391628-2393247 GCF_000956105.1 Propithecus coquereli
GCTACTCGGGAGGCTGAGGCAGGAGGATCGCTTGAGCCCAGGAGTTTGAGGTTGCTGTGAGCTAGGATGACGCCACGGCACTCTAGCCCAGGCAGCACAGTGAGACTCTGTCTCAAAAGAAAAAAAAAAAAAATTTCTATTATGTTAGAAAGTTCTAATGGCTAGTGTGCTATTGGGTGTCTTGTAGATCTACTCTTTAATCAGAAGACAAAAAGTGCATCAGTGTGAATCATAGACTACCTTATTTTTACATAGTGTCTGCTGTTTATGTTAGGATCATTTATATTCTCTCTGTAGCTCCATAAAGGAAAGAGGGAAGGTTCTGCTTTTGACAGTGGCAAAGTAGCTCATATCAGTCTAGCCACATATAACAATTACAAACTCTGGGCAAAATATAAAACAAACAACTATGTGAAAGTACTGGAGAGTAACCAAAAGTAGGCAGAATTTGGAAGAGAATTAACACTTGAAAGAAGGGAATAACACTTGAGTGGGTTCCCTGTTTTTATGTTTTTTGGTTTTTTTTTTTTTTGCCAAAGTACCGGTGCCAGTCCCACATTGCTACTAAAACTTGTGTAGAAACCTGTAGTCTTGTAGGTTGAGGAATCAGGGGACAGAGTTTGGGCCATAACAGCCACCAGAAAGTGAGGGGAAAATCCTGGAAAAGAGAGAACCACATAGGGGAGCCCCACATTCTATATATAAATTCTGATCATATCTCCAGGTAACCTCTGAAGTAAGCATGTGAAGGGCAGATTCCAAGCAACTCGGCTAAGGCTGAAAGAACTGAACAGAGATTTTAGCCGCTACCCACTTTAGGAGAAACAGTTTGGTATTTGAGTTCATTAGAGTTAACTGCCTACTAAAACAAAAAAAGTTGATACTTTATGTAGAATAATAGAACAAAATTTCAAGTGTCTGTAGTGTATCATTCACAATGTCCAAGATGTATTCCAAAATTATTAGACATATGAAGAAACAGGAAAACATAACTTATACTCAAGAAAAAAGGCATTCAATGAGACCAACTCCAAGATGACCCTGACAGATGTCAGAATTAATAGAAAAGGATTTTAAAAGTTATTATAACTATGTTCAAATATATAAAGTGACATATGCTCATAATGAAAGAAGAGATAGGAAATCTCAACAGAGAAATAGAAACTATAAGAAAGTAAAATGGAAAAATAAGATATCTGAAATAAAAACATGCATTAGATGGGCTTAAGACATTAGAGATTACAGAGAAAGAGGCATAAATTTGAAGATAGATCAATGGAAAGCATCCAGTCTGAAAATAGATTAATTAAAAAAAAAAAACCAAAACAGGCCAGGTGTAGTGGTTCACGCCTATAATCCCAGAATTTTGGGAGGTCAAGGCGGGAGGATCGCTTGAAGCCAGGAGTTTGAGACCAGCCTAAGCAACATAGTGAGATCCCATCTCTAAAAAAGAATATAGAAAAAATTAGCCAGGTGCGGTGGGACATGCCTGTAGTCCCAGCTGCTCGAGAGGCTGAGGTAGGAGGATTGCTTGAGCCCAGGAGCTTGAGGTTGCAGTGAGCTATGATGACACCACTATACCCTAGCCCAGGCAACAGAGCAAGACCTTGTTTCAAAAA
>NW_012145634.1:2393297-2395490 GCF_000956105.1 Propithecus coquereli
TTGCTCTGCAGAAGCTTTTTAGTTTGATGTAGTCCCACTTGTTTATTTTTTTCTTTTGTTACCTGTACTTTGGTGTCATATCCAATACACATTTTAAATTAAAAGATTTTCTCAAATCTTTTAAAATGCTCACCAAAAAGGCTACTCCAAAAATATCAGCACTTGATATCAATTTTTGAGACTTTTTCAAATTAATTGGCAAACTGTGGCCCTCAGTGATTCCTCAGTTATATAGCACTTTTCATATATTTGTAGTAGTGGTTATCTCCCCACTGGACAACCACCACCACAACTGGGAACTTCTGGAGGGAAAGGAGCATAGTTTATTTATATTAATAATTTTATCCATTCATTCATTCAACATGTTCTCTTTGTGCATACTATGTGCCAGGTGCTGTGATGCCTTTGGGTATAAAAATGAATATGCCATCATTCTTGCCCTTGAGGAACGCAAACCTCCTGGCAAACCTCCTAAAGTGTTCCAGGCCTGTGGTGATAATTGCTTATTGGCCTGGAGGAAGAACATTGAGGGTGACAGTAGGTAAAGAGTGCTCTTCTCTTCTTGGTTCATGTGAGTGGTGGTCTTTGTTTTATTCAGAGCTGGAGAGGAAGCCCTATGAAGCCAAGAGTAAATTCCAACTGAGTTTATTCATCTTGCCTTTTCTGCAGTTACTTTGTTCTCAGTAACTAAAATCTAAAATTCAGATTCAATAAGGATACTTTTAGCCAGGTGTGGTAGCACACGCTTGTAGTACCACCTACTTGGGAGGCTGAGGTGGGAGAATGGCTTGAGCCAAAGGAGCTTGAGGCCAGCCTGGGCAACATAGCAAGACACTAACTCTTAATAAAAATAATTTTTATATTCTGATGATGCCTCTCACAGAAAAGATCTTTTAAAATGAAATTTCGTTCTTTGTGATTGTGAAGAATGAATTATCACTTTATGACACCTATGGGTTTGCATGAACAAACAGTTACTGACCAAAAGAAAAGACTATTTGAATTTGTGAGAAAATTGAGCCTTCTGGATTTCCTTTAGGATGTGGCTACAGGAAATTAATTAGATGGTTTTCAATGACATCATCCTGACCACAGCACTTTCTCTGAAAACAATGCTATTTTTCTTGGACCTTTTTGCAGACATTTTCTACACCATGTGTATTATTCTATAATTTGTAGTAGTGCTAATATGAAATCCATACAAAGGTCTGTGGGGTGTAGGGGTCTGTGGGGGTATGGGGAATGTGTGTATTAGAGAGAGACAGAGAGAGGAGAATGTAGCTGAGGTAATTACTTCTAGTAGTACAGGAGAGTAGATTAAAAGGTAAAAAGCATTCCATTTTAGTAGAGAACCATATTGTCATAGGATGTGTTAAGTTCATGAGGGGAAGGCTTCGCAACCTTTTCTGGGGTGTGTATCTTACAGGCTTTTGAGAAACAAATAGGATTGTTAAACAAACTCTCAAATCACTGAAAACTGGAGGACTTGGAAAGTAGGCACTTGTGAAGAATGGATACAGGACATCAATTTCTTGACTATGCTCTTTTTACTTTATATGATAAATCAACTGAATCAGAGCTTTTGGGCCTGTAATGAGTTATAAAAAGCTCTTTTTCTTCTACTAATAAAATAGCTATTACCTCAAAAGAAATTGCACACCCAGTGAATATGTGTGTATGTATGTGTAATGTATGATATATTTGCAAATCATTCTGCCCTCAGCTATTCCATTTTTTCCAACCATATTTTTTCAAGTTCTACTTTGTCATTACTTTATTATATTTTTAGTTTTCTTCTTTCAACCATAACATTTTGAAATCTCTTTGTATGTAGAGTAGAAAGAACTTCAGATTAGGATTAAGGGTATCAAAATTCAAATTCTGGTTTTGCCACCAGAGGCCATATATCATGGGCAGGCCTCTTTTGGAAGTTCTTTTGGCTGCTAGGTCATAATCTGTAAAACAAGAAGACCAATCTTTTAGATTGAGATTTGGTCTAAATCTAATTTGGTGATTTTTAAGAGCTGTATTGCCTGTATGTGTTAGCTATATGTGGTTATTTTAAATTAAATTAATTAAAATGAAATAAAGTAGAAAATTCAGTTTCCCAATCACAGTAACCATATTTTAAGTGCTCAGTAGCCCATTGTGGCTAGTGGTTGCCATATTGGACAGTGCAGAAAAAAAATTTCT
>NW_012145634.1:2397758-2416288 GCF_000956105.1 Propithecus coquereli
CCAGAAGACGGCACAAGAAATCCTCAAAGTGCTGAAAGAAAAAAAGACTATGTCAACCCAGAATTCAATAATCAGCAAAAAGAATTTTCAAGAGTAAAGGCAAAATAAAGACATTTTATTATAAGTGAAAGTCAAGAAAATTATCAACAGACCTACACTGTAAGAAATGCTAAAGGAAGATTTTCAGGCTGAAGGAAAGTGATATCAAACAGAAACACAGACCTACAAGGACAAAGGAAGAATGCAAGAGATAATAAATACGTGGGTAAATATAAGAGACTACTTCTACTTTTTTTCCCTTAATTTCTTTAAAATACATATGGCTGTTTAAAGCAAAAATTATAACATTAAATCATAGAGTTTCTAAGATACATGGATGTAATGTATTTGATTATCGTATGTTGTTTTTGGGAGCATGGTACAACCATGTTTGAAAATGGTCTTGCAGTTTTAAAAATCTAAACGTACACTAACTGTTTGGCCAGCAATCTACTCCTAGGAATTTACTCCAGAGAATTGAAAATATATGTCCACAAAATGACTGGTATAAGAATGTTCATAGCAGTTTATTTATAATAGCAAAATCTGAAAATAGCCCAAGTGTTTTTCAATGGAAGAATGAGGATATAAGCCGCTGTATATTTATAAAATATATACCACAACAGGAATAAATCTCAAAAACATTAGACTATGTGAAAGAAGTCAAACACAAAAGAGAACATCTTTTATGATTCTATTAATAAGTTCCAGAACAAGCAAAACTAATTTGTGGTGAAAACAATCAGATTAATGATTATCTTTGGGAGCAGAGGTCGGGGCAGAGATTGACTAGAAGGGATAAAGGGTAAAAGGAATGTTTCACCTCTAAGTATGTGTTTGAGTTACCGAGGTGTGTGTGTTTGTCAAAACTCACCAAATGCTATATTTCAAATCCGTTCATTTCACTATATGTAAATTTTACATGAGAAACATAAGTAGGCAGGTGTAGTGGCTTCACACCTGTAATCCTAGCACTTTGGGAGGCCAAAGCAGGAGGATCCATTGAGGCCAGGAGTTTGAGACCAGCCTAAGCAACATAGTGAGACCCCATCTCTACAAAAAATAAAAAAATTAGTTGGGCTTGATGGCACACGCTTATAGTCCCAACTACTTGGGAGACTGAGGCAGGAGGATTGCTTGAGCCCAGTAATTTGAGGTTGCAGTGATGTTGCTGTGATGATGCCACTGCATTCTATCCAGGCAACAGAGCAAGATCCTATCTCAAAAAAACAAAACAAAACAAAACAAAACCCAAACCACATAAATAAATATTAAACTTTAGTTAGTCTTATACATGCTGAAGTATAATATTTAGGGGTAAAGTATATGAATATCTAGAACTTATTTTAAATTGTATCAAAAAACAGATTTATGTAGAAATAGATATGTGATAAAGCACATTTATTTAACAAAAGCACATTTAGCAAAATGTTAGGAATCACAGAGTTTTAATGTGGATATATAGGTATTCACTCTATAGTTCTTTTGACTTTTCTGTACCTTTGTAAATTTTCACCCTAAAATGTTAGAAAAACATTAAGAGTAGAGGATTTAGTGGTGAAAGAGAGGTGAGCAGTAATTCTAGTGATTAGATCTCTTGGTGAGAGCTGACCCATGTGGAATAAATTTCACTGGGTACCCCTGGCTCTGCCAACCTCCCCCCCAACATATACACCAAGAAAACAAAACCACACCACAACTCCCCTCTCCTTCCTGGCTGTACATACATAGCATATTCTGGAACAACATCACAGCAAAATGTTCATATGTGGCTGAAGCCAGGTTCAACTAAATATCCGAAATCAATGAAGTGCACGCTGGTCTAGAAGGGCAGTTTAGTTGGTAAGAGTGGACGGAGGGAGTGGTCATCTCATCTTCTCTGCTTTAGTGACGTGGGAATGCTCATTTCAATTGAGTGGCTGGTGGCCTTATAACATTTGCTGTGGGGAGCTACCTCTCCCTTGAAAAAAGGTGGCAAAATGGGGCAGGGAATAAGATATGGGTCCCATGGGGAAAGTATGCTTCATGTAATTTAATGGAAATCACCAGGGCTAACCCTTTATTTTATCCTGAGAAGTAGGAAGCCTATAGAAATGATATGGTTTGTCTAAAATCAAGTGAATTGCTTCAATTTGTTGTATTTAAGAATAGTTTTCTTTTGTCATAATTGTGGCACTTATACCTAAATTTGTTAAGTATTTAACTTATAATGATACAATTTGTATAATGTTAACTGGGTCCTAGTCACTTAAAATAATGATTATCATGGATAATGAATTGCTATTTGTATGTGATTAATGTTTACCATTTACAAATTGATTTCTTATTTTCCTATATATTATTTCATATTATTCTTACCAAAGCCCAGAGCAGGTATTTGGATTTCAGGAATGGTTTTATGTAGTTTGATATAGTTTAGTAAGTTCCCAGAGAGACAGGCTGCCTGGACTATACCAGAAGCCTTTTGCTTGATGATGCATGAGTACATTATTAGAGACTGTGGACTGAACCAAGAGCTAAGAGATTAGAGCATAAAGAGTGAAAATTAGAAGACTTAGGGCCAGGTATGGTAGCTAACACCTAGCGTTCTGGGAGGTGAAGGTGGGAGGAGTGCTTGAGGTCAGGAGTTTCCAGCCTGAGCAAGAGCTAGACCCCATCTCTACTAAAAATAGAAAAAATTAGCTGGACGTGGTGGCACAGGCCTGTAGTCCCAGCTACTCGGGAGACTAAGGCAGGAGGGTTGCTTGGACACAGGAGTTTGAGGTTGCAGTGAGCTATGGCAATGCCACTGCACTCTATCTGGGGTGACAGAGCAAGACTCTGTCTCAAACAAACAAACAAAAAACTTAGAAGCAAATAGAATCTGACATATTGGAGACTGCAGCATGATCCAGGGACTAAGAGGAGTTTGAGTGATATTCCTCCTAAAGATACTACTAATGACAACCTGTAAGGCTAAGAATGTCATTTTTGTAGCTGAGATGCTGCCATTCTGCTCCGATGGGTGGTGGCAGGCTGTCCTGAGTGAACAGCTGCTGGATAAACTTGCACTTACTTGATTTTTTAAATTTGGACTTACCTTTTCTAGGGAAGAGATTGGAGAAACTGAAGCAAATTAGTAATAATAGTCCTGTTTTATAGATGAGAAAATTAAGATTTAAAGAGGATAGGTGATTTTTCACAAGGCTCACAGCTAATAGTAAGTGTTATACTTATGGTTTTAAAAAATAACATGAAATATGTTCTGCTAGGTACTTGGAATAGAATTTTTTTGTACAAATCAGTAATCCTTGCTGAAATGAAATCTACCCTATGTCCAGTTTTGAAAAAGATAATTTCCAAACAAAAATTACAGAAATGGTAATTTCCTATAGGCCATTTTAATTTTGTGAGGGCATCACTGAGGTTTGTTTAATTTTTTGTCATTGTGGGTTAGAACAATTAAAATCTGATTAGAATACATTGTAAGAACAATGCCCTTCCTATCCACTGCTACAGATGATCCAAATTAGGAATCCTTTCTTATTTTCAATTTTAGTTCACTAAAAACAGTCTGTTTTTGATGCAGTAATCAGAATCTTTTATTCTCCCTGAATAAAGACACTTTCCTCTAATTACCATAAAACACAGATGAATCCCTAAGTTCTCCTTTTCCACAGAGAAATCACATCACAAAGAAATCACCATTAAATTGCTTATTGCTTTTATCTTAATCACTCACTTAACCAGGTGTCCTCTGGTATCTGGAGGTATGTTAGAGCATATCTTTCAGCCTTTCCTGGAAGACAGAGGTTGAGAGTTCCAAGAACCTTCTAATTTTTTTTTTTTTTTTTTACCAGTTTAGTCTCTGATAATACTTCACTAATTAATTAATTAATTTTACTGATTTTATTTAGATTTTGTGATAATTGGTTCAGCCTAAATTTTACCTTTTAACTATCTTTTAGGAGATTTTGCCAGGCAAACCAAGAGGCTAAAAATGAATAAAATACTTAAGATAATAATTATTCTTGAATTCTCTAGTAATATGAGACATACAAGGAATTTTCTATGCTGATCAGAATTTATAAGCAGAATGTGGTTCAGATCATAGTTAAGAGCAAACAGACTTTGGTTGAGTCCTCACTCTGACAGTTATCTAGTTGTGTGACCTTAGGTAAGTTACTTAAACTTCTTTAAGCCTCAGTCTTCTAATCCATAAAATAGGGATAATATATAGTAAAGTATTTAGCACAGTGTTTAGCATGAAACACATGGTCAGTAAATACTAACTGCCAGAGCCATTGTTGCCACAACCATCATCATCCTTAACCACCTCCTCTAACCTTGAAAGCCATTATAGAAGTTCTAGTTATTGTGTATACTTGGCAGTAGCATAACTTTACCTATCTGTCTAATCAAATCTTATTACTAAGTCAGATCCTGAATCTAAATCAGGCAGGTACTTATTTTTCCTTTCATATACAACTCACTACTTTAGTCAAGATTTTAGTGTTGCATTTTGAAATGTCCCTATAATAAAAATAGTGGTAACAGTCCCTATTTTGTTGCTCTCTCAGCCATCTATAGAACTAGCCTCTAAAGCCCTTCACTTTCCGTGTCTTAATTACTTTGCTTATTTTGGTCCAATGCTGCTTCAACTAGGTTAGAATCACTTGGCCAGCCTTTCTAAAGCAAACTTACCAGCTCCCACCCCAAACCTCCATTGACTGATTCAGTCTTCTCACCACTTCAGCATCAGAATGGAGTGGAGGGATAGGCAGCATAGTTTGAAACAAAATTTTAAAAAAATCGTTTCTCCTTTCCTCCCCTCCCACTGTGGGTTAAAAAATGATTGCTTTGCAGCTGAATACCTTTACTCTCTCCGAAACAGCAGCTGGAGTGTCTTCTTTCATAAAAGAGGCAGAAAGGGGCATTTTCATGTTAAGAACAATTATAAATTCAGGCATGCATATTTCTGTCAGAGACTATCTTTCTCAAGGCTCAGCAGAGTCTGCAGAATTTCTGGAATAGAAAAATGTATAATACCTGTAAAGCCTGGACTAGGGTTTCTGGTTCCTAACATTGTCCAATTTGTTTTAAAGCCACCTCCACTGCATTTGAGATCCTGTAAGAAAATGATTAGGGAAAAACAACTGCCAAATCAATAAGATTGTTTTATTAACACTGTATCACAAAGTATGTAATGATTTTATTGTTTGAGGCAAACTCATGATGGTCGTGGTGGTAATTTAATGTACGTGCCCTCTCTCCGTGTTTCAGGTGAAAAATGCATGTTGCCAAAGCTTTTACCAGACTGATGGATTTTCTGAAAGTTGCTTTAGAAATGCAGAATTTCTTATAGAATTTATGTAATGCAGCCTGAATAGTGCATACTATTTTAAAGTATTTTTCTGGTTTCTCTAGTGATTGCTAAATGTTTAATCTATCACAAATGGGCTCTTCATTGTGAGGCTCAAGGCATTGTATTTATTTTCTTGATCTACTCTATCAAATTACTCATGTCCTAATGCATCTTTGCTAGCATCTTTCCTGAAATCCAGCAATGTGTACTTTTATTTGGTCACTCTTAATAAGCAATTCTTTCCCTCTTTCAGATTATTTTTGTTTTGCTTATCTCTAAAATTGGTTCCCCACAGAAACATCTTAAATGAGATCAGGTTCCCAGCCTGGCCTTTAGTACCTTATTCACTTCAAAATCTATAGATGTACTATAAATGTAAGCTGCCATTTCTGAGACTGTCTCATTCCTTAGTGTCTTTTGAACCCAAAGAAGGAGTAGTTGGAAGATACATTAAGCAGTGAGTAGAAAGGAGGAAAGAAGCTGTGTATGAATCATTAGTAAGATGAATTTGCAATTTAAAGACTGTTGTTATACATTAATGTGTGTATGTGTCTAAGTAAACTTTTATTGAAGTATACAGACATATAGAAAAGTGTACAAATAATTTTTAAAAATGAATTTTCTGTGTGAATTGTCATAGAGTAAACACCCCCTTCTAACCTCTCTCCAGATTAGGAACTAGAATGTTACTAGGAACTCTCAGTAGTCTGGTTCTTGTCTCCTTCCAATATAACCACTCCCAAAGAATAATTACTATTCTGACTTGTAACAGCATAGGCTAGTTTTTTCTATTTTTGAAGTGTATACAAATGGATTTAGTGCTGGTTTAGTGCTGGTTTCTTTTGCTTGCTATTAATGTTTATTAGATACATTATTGTTGATGCTTTAGCAATAGTTCATGTATTATCTTTTTTATACAGTATTCCATTATATGAATATATACACTATTCATTTGGGTTATTTCCATTTTTTTCTATTGAAAACGCTCAGTGTTATCGTTATCGTTGGTGAAGATAATGTCTTCTATTTCTCCTTCTTTTTCTTTTGTCTGGTTTTCGGCACTTTCACTGTGAAATTGCCTAGGTGTGGTTTGCTTTGTATTTATTCTATGTGAGGTTCACTGAGCTTCTTGAATTTGTGGCTTGATGCCTTCATCAGTATTGGAACATTCTCAGCTATTATCTCTTCAAATATTGTGTCCACCCCATTTTTCCCATCCTCCCATTCTCAGACGTCTGTTCCATACATTAAACCTTTGCACCATGTTCCGTATGTTCCTTATGCTTCATGCTGTTTTCCATCCTATTTTACTATCCTGTTTTCTAGATCACAGATCTTCTGTCTTTAGCTATGTATATCTTGCCATTAAGCCTATGTATCACATTCTTAATTTTAGTTACTATATTTTTTCCAGAATCTCAATTTGGTTATTTTTTATAGATTCTAGTTCTCTGATGAAATTCTCCATCTTATCATTTTTTTCCTGAATGTATTACTAAAAATTATTTTAAATTCCTTGTTTAATGATTTGTGGGTTTGTTTCTATTTTCTGTTTTTTTTCTTGATCCTATTATTGTTGTGCCTGGTTCAGTTTTTTTATTGAATGCAAGCCATTGTGTATAATAATATTAAGAGAATCCCAATGGTATCATCTTCTTCCAAATAGCATTTTCTTTAATAGCTGGTAGGTATTTAGAGTGGGAGTATATCATCTTAATCCAGTCAAGAATGAGGTATTTCAAAGCTGGGTTTCAGTCAGACCAATTTCTGGTTCAGCTTACTCTTAGTTTTCAACAGTCCCAACTTTAAACCTGAGATGGACTCTGAACTTCAGTCTTTATCTTTCTAGTACTATGAGAATGTCAATAACATGATTCGTTGTAATTACTTTATATTTGTCTTCTTCTCTCCAGATGGGTGCTACTTAAAAAATAGTGAATATCTTTGGCTAGACATGATAGTTCATGCCTGTAATCCTAACACTCTGGGAGGCTGAGGTGGGAGGATTGCTTGAGGTCGGGAGTTTGAGACCAGCCTGAGCAAGAGCAAAACCTGGTCGCTAGAAAAAATAGAAAAATTAGCCAGGTGTGGTGGTATGTGCCTATAGTCCCAGCTACTCAGAAGGCTGAGACAAGAGGATTGCTTGAGCCCAGGAGTTTCAAGTTGCAGTGAGCTATGATGACGCCACTGTGCTCTAGCCCAAACAACAGAGTCAGACCCTGTCTCAAAACAAACAAAAAAAGATTATGGGCAGGGCGCGGTGGCTCACGCCTGTAATCCTAGCTCTCTGGGAGGCCGAGGCGGGCGGATTGTTTGAGCCCAGGAGTTCGAAACCAGCCTGAACAAGAGCGAGACCCCGTCTCTACTAAAAATAGAAAGAAATTAATCGGACAACTAAAAACACATAGAAAAAATTAGCTGGGCATGGTGGCGCATGCCTGTAGTCCCAGCTACTCGGGAGGCTGAGGCAGAAGGATGGCTTGAGCCCAGGAGTTTGAGGTTGCTGTGAGCTAGGATGATGCCACCGCACTCTAGCCTGGGCAACACAGTGAGACTCTGTCTCAAAAAAAAAAAAAAAAAAGATTATGTAATAACATAGAGTCAAAGAAAGCTAAACCAAAGAATATTGTCTTAGACTTTTGTAATTTACTTTGACAATGTTTGAGTACTTATTTCTTTTATCAGTCAAATTCATAGTTTCTCTTACAAAGGACAAACTTCTTTGTAAATTCAGAGGATATGCTATTCAATGAATGGAGCTGATTCTGGCTAAAGAGTTTGATTTGGTTTATGGATCCCTTAGAGGAGCCATTGACAGGGCCTTTTATGGTAACATAGCTTGATTACCTGGTTTCTTGTACTATACAAGGATGTATGAAGTAGCATCTGGGTTGCATATCTATTTACCCTTCTTTAGTTTTTGTATTAGGGAAAGTGAAACATAGGTAATAGAAATAGGTAAATAGAAAAGGACATTAATGGGGAGTAAATATTGCTGAGCACTTGACCTCTGTACATATATATAACAGCTATTTTAGCATTTGTGGAGATTTTTACTTTTTATTTATTTATTTATTTTTTTAATTGGTCCCTCTTAAAGTATTTATTTATTTATTTTTATTTTTTTTTTTTGAGGTTTTTATTTTTTAAATGTTGGAGTATAATCTTCATTTAGGCCAATCTGGAAATGAATTCTAGAGTTGCTTTGGGTTCTCGTCTTCTCCAAAGTACATTTGTTAGACAATGTCTGATCCAGGGATTGCTACTATATAATAGTATTGCCAGAGCCGTAATTTTATGTTCTTGTGACTTTTCTTCTCTCTCTTGTTTTA
Source organism: Propithecus coquereli (assembly GCF_000956105.1). NCBI lineage: Eukaryota > Metazoa > Chordata > Mammalia > Primates > Indriidae > Propithecus > Propithecus coquereli. The sequence continues at coordinate 2,406,474 of NW_012145634.1, forward strand.
TTTATTTATTTATTTAATTTTTTTTATTCTAGGGTATTATGAGGGTACAAACATTATGGATACATTTTATGTCTTTGCTTCACCCAAGCTAGGGTTAGAGGCATGCCCTTCCTCTCTTCTCTCTCTTGTTTTAAAATGACTATAACCCTGAAAAATCACATTTGAAATATTGGCTCTTTTTTCTAAAATGTAGTTTTAGGATTCAAATGCTTCCCCAATATGTCTTTTTATCTTTTGCCTTTGTTTTTTTCACAAGAATTAAAGGAATAATAAATGAAGATAGTTAAGGTAAACAACAGGAAATAAATCAATGATTCCTTTGTATTCAGGCTTGAGGGACGTGCAAGAATTCTGGAAACACGGAATTTTAGAGTTGGAAAGGACTTAGAGAGTAGTACTTTTTTCATTTTGTAGATGAAGGAACCAAGGTACAGGAGTCAGCTATGTAACTGGTTGGAGTGGGTTTGGAACTAGTTTGCAGGCGTTCTTACTTCCAACCCAGCATTCTTACCAGTGGCCCTCACTCTTCTGCATGTGTTTTCTTCCAGCTTAAAGTCAGAGTGCTTTTGTATTTATTGTTTTGCAGCTTGGGTTGTATCTTGGGCTTCTCCTTTAGCCACCCTTCTGATTACAGAGATTGATTGGAGTGGTGCAGGTTGGATCCAGGACATTAGTTGTCACTTTCCTACCTAAGTGCTCCGTTTATCCTAGTTATCAGAAGTAAGCCTGTTTTAAGGAAAGCACATGGCTTCCCACCTGCCTCCCATTTCATAAATGTCTTTCTTCATCCCAGTAAACCATCCTTGAAAACTGCTCTACTTCTCCAAACTTCTTTTCTGATTAGCCAGTCCTTCTGAAAGCTTGAATCCCATGTGGAATGACATCAAGTAAATTTGGCATTTTTTTCATATAAGGTCTTATTTACATCGTGGGCTGTTTTATTGTGTTACAGAAATCAGTACTGGTACATTATGTTAGAAGTCAAAAACTCATCCCCCAAGACAATGTTGTTACATGTAGCTAAATAGGTCTGGCTAGAATGGGCAGTGTATAAAAATAACTGTGAAGTACAAAACCGGGAAGAGTGTTGAGAGACCACAAGGAGTTGAAAGCAGAAATTAAAAGTAAAATAAAGAGAGCAAAGCAATGTGTTTCTTGTTGGGCAGAGTTCCCCAGAGAGACCTTGTATTCAAATACTCTTTGAGATTGCATTTGAATCCTTAGCTTCCAAAGGCCACTGATACCACAGAGACCCAACAGTGTGTAATGGTTCCTTCATCTCCTGGGCCTCTAGACGCCTCCTATTACAGCCCCACATTTAAAAATAGCAGGGAAATGAGGGAAAATCATAAACTAGCTATAATAAAATTAGTGCTTGCGTGAAAGACTATTGCCAGAGAACAGCTTTTAGAAGGCCCAGTGCTGCCAGAAGGCCGCTGGGTGTTGGCAGTATTCAAACATTCACTGGCCAGCATGTTGAGACCTGAATTAGGCGTTTTATTAAAGATATAGCATCCTTTCTTTATGATCATGAGTGCAAAGAGATTTCTTTAAAGTAATAGAAAATGGATCCGAAAAAAATAGATTGTCATAATAAATAAATGTTACTCTTTCTCGCCAAAATAGAGGGAAATAGAAATTAAATACCTTTGACTAAAGAGCAAATATTTCTGCTTTTCTTGAAAAGACCACGATTAAGTGAAAGGTGTCTAACATCTAAGAAACTAGATGTCTAGATGAGGAACAGCAACAAAAAACTAACTCTCCATTAATCTACAAAGGGGAAAAATGTAGGAATTAGACATGAAGGTATGGTGAGGATCATTGCATTTCCCATTAAATGCATGCTCGTAGAAGATCTGGAATTCTCATTACCACTTGAAAGGAAAACTGATTCTCTTTTAGAATCAGATATTTTCAAACTAGTATGTCACAGAGTCCGCTCTGGTTCAGTGGTTCTTGCTACTAAGTATGCATTACCATGGCAATTGGCTTTCATTCCCACATATATCATTAACATAGATGAGTCTTGAAGTCAGTCTGCTTTAAAGGATGTTTTTCAGTGACCTGGATGAAAAGATTTTTACCTAACCTCATGAATCAGTCTTTTAAAAGGACTTTTGTTGGCACATGCCCCACACTGTCTCTGCTGCTGAACTCATAGTACTCCTTTCCTGTGCCCACTGCAGGCGGTAGTTTGGATCACATTTCTCTGCAGTATTCTTGTTTCTAGACGCCTTAGAAAGAATGAGCTAGAGGATTTCAGTACTAATGCTGTTACAAGGCCCATTCAAGTGAAAACCTTGGTTAAACTGAAAATGTTGGATCAGTATCCAAGCTTTCATTTTAAGTAAATTCTCCACTAAGGCTGTGGGGGCCAGAACATTAATCTGGTTCGTATATCCTCCATTTGCTTTTAATCTCTTGCGCATACAGAATATGCATCTCCACTCTAACCGGACAATAAAGAGCCTGTTCTTGATGGTATACTAGGCTTCAACATGCTCTTTAGGTTTAAATAAGATAAAATATCTGATATTAAACTTTGAAAATGTCAGTAAAAGGATTTCACTGCAGCTGACCAGTCCTGGTCCCAAAGGACTTGATTTTTGTCCTGTACTATTACATCGATATGTGAGATATAAATCATTTTATAGAGATTGCAAAAACAATTACTGAAACCTTGAGCAAAGACATTTGAATTTAGAAATGCTCTAATTGATGTTATTGGCTTTAATATGTCTAGGGAATGCCTACTTCTGATCAGGTACTGCAGGTTTAATTCATGTGTGCTGATTGGACAATAGGATTAATAGTACTAGGTTTATTTTATATGACGATCTTTCTCTGAAGGAATAAAAATATATAATACATATTAGCATATTCAGTATTATGACTCTCAGACATCCATATTTACTTTTTGGTCCGTTTTATTTCTCTTGTTCACAGAAAGGATCAGACGTAGGTAAAGGATCACAAGAAGATAATGACTTGGGTCCCCTTTCCACCAAATTCCAGAAACAGATATTTTGGCTTGGCTTGTTCCCGTATGTTACAGTGTGATTTGCCTTGGCACCTAGCTGTTTTAGTGTCCTGAGTGACTATTAAAAGGAATGGATTTCCCAGCTTATAAAGTTTCTTCCACATTGCTATGCCAAGATTAGACTCTTGAGAAGCCTACTGGAGACACTTTGCCAGGAAATAGGAATAGAAATCCAACTGCTCTTTCTTCTCACTAGAAACTGGTATTTCTGTATAGTTAGGTCACTATCTTCTTTCAAGGTGTAGAATAAGAAATCACAGAAATTAGAAATAGGAGACATATTGTAGGTCATTTAGCCCAGTGTTTAATACAATATCCTGCTACTCCCTAACATGTACCTAGAGAGTCAGCTATTACACAATTTTCTCAAATGGGTATAATCTTATCAGTTTAATATCCTTGATGCCTTCTAATTAATTGAGTTTAAAAGTAGTAAAATAGGAAAGGTCCCATATTTGATGCAACTCTGTATTAAAATCTGTTTATAAACACCTGAAGAACAGTGGTTCATATGTACCTAACTCATGTCATTTTTGAAATGCTGCCATGTAGCCATTTTGGTGGAATCTGATCTTTTATAAGGTTAGTAAGTAAACAATTTTCAGATGTGTAATAACAAGGTATATCAGCTTTCTGTTCCTATAGTAACGCTCTGTGACAAAACAGCCACAAAACCTCAGTAGCCTAAAACCATACACATTTATTTTTGCTTACATATCTTTGATCTGAGCTAGACTTAGTGGGGCTTACTTATGTGTCCGTAGTCAGCTGAAGTCAGTGGGGGTAGTGGCTTGGCAACTTCTCTGATCTTGCCCAGCCTCTCTCACATATCTGAGGCCTCCCTGGGATAACTGTGCCCACCAGACTCTCATCCTCCAACGGGTCACGACGGGCATGCTGTTACGATGAAGGCCAAGAAGCATGTACTTATCAACCTTCTGCTTGTATCACATTTACTGACATCTTATTTGCCTAGGTTAGTGAACTTCACTGAGCCCAGAGTCAACCCACATCCCCAATTGGAGGGGTGAAGAATTGGGTTGTCAATGCACTCACTCTACCACAGTGTGGTGGCTTAATTATCTGATAAGTGAGATGAATGTGACTGAAAATGATACACCCAGGTTGCAGATACCTTAATCTGTATTATTTTCAATATAATTCCTTTTGAAAAAGTAGCAGACTTGCTGTCCATGTTGTCAAAAGGAAGAACAGGACAAATAGAGACTAGAATCAGCTTACTCAATACTTTCATTTTTTTTTTCATTTAATCCCCCCCAGAACAAGAAGAACTCTTCTAATAATTCTAATAAAGATTGCTATCTCTAAGTATTTGGGCTTTATCACCTCTATCTAGATGCTGTTGAAGAAACATTAATGAGATAACTCATTAAGCCATTTTCTATTCTAAGATATTTATGATTCAGTAGATACTACATAGTTTTTCTGAATATATGTTTCATTTCTGATGTTGCCTTGGCCATATGGCTGACTTTTTGTTTCAGTACTTCTCTCTATAATATTTATCTTGTCCCAAGAATTTTAAGTGTATAAATAAGTTTGTATAGCTAGTTATCAGCAACCTGACATAGATGATTTTTGAGTAGTAGCTCCTGGTCATTTGGCAAAACTGACATAATAACAAAATCTACCATTTACTAAGTCTCTCTTGTGTCCCATGGAGTACATGTAGTATCCCCTTTAATCCTCATAGTCAGCCACAGATATAGGTGATATCGTCTCCATTTTGCTGATGTGGAAATTAAGGTGCCTTCTTGGAGAATACATTTCAGCAGGTGATCTGGTATCTACTTCTCATTTTGTCCCTCCACAAAGACGATGAGAAAGTGAATTAGTGAGCACTGATGAGCCATTTGAAAAACTGTAGTTACTGGTTCCTCACATAGGCAGAAAATCACAGGACAGATGCATGGTATGTATGACTCCACAAAAAATATTTCCTTGAAATTACAATTGAGTAACATATCAGTCTTATAGTTCTATTAATTATATAATTTGTGCAAATTCTAATAATAATTTCACAAAATCACATTAAAAGAACAATGAGCACATGATATATAAATATATGTTAATTACTTTAGTCTTCCAGGATATTTGTGAAATAACTATTGTAGATTCTATTCTAGAAATACTTATATGTTTATATATTGCCTTATTTTCAAGGAGCTCATGGATAAAGTAGATTGTTGTGTTGAAATAGTCATTTTTGGAGGTCAAAAAAAAAAAAGAATATTGGTAGTTTTATATGGTTCAACATAATATTCAATACTGTTATCTGTGGGAGAAAATAAGGAATCACTCAGAAATCACTAGAGATATATCTTCACCCTGGAGCTTGCTCTTAAATTTTAAACCCATATTTCAGACTTCCTCAGGAGGTACAGATACACCTCTACCGGTATATGTCATAGGCACATTCAGTTCACACTTTTCCTCTCCCTTCCTTCCCATGTGGTCTCTCTGACTCTGTGCAAAAACTTAGCAGTCATGCTAGCCTCTCTCGTTCTCCATAGTCAAGGCAGTCTTCAGGCCCCAGCTAAGCACACATGTGCGTGCACACACACACACGCATGAATGAATGTGTTTAAATATTTGAGATATATATGTACCTATCTCTTCTAAATATCCTTTCTTCTCCTTCCCAGAACCTGTTATAGACACCCTCATCATCTTCTCCTGAACACATTTAAAATTTTTTATTTATGTTCTGTGTTGTTCTACAAATGGTGGAAGAGGCACAGCCATAACAATACCTCTGAATTGGTCTTTCTGCCTCCCCACTCCCTCCTTTGACCCATTCTCCCTGAGACCTTAGAGCAGAATTTCAAAGTGCAAATCTAAACACAGCATCCCCTGTATCAAATCCATCAATGACTCACCATAGCCCATGGATCAGTCTGAACTCATTAACTTTGGCCCTTTGTGATCCAGCTCCTAATTGCCTTTCCACTGTCATTTACTACCACTCTGTGCATCCTATCCTCTAGTAGCCTGACTCCTTTTGTTCTGAGATCAAAACTTATCTGAGATCAAAACTTAGATCAAGCTTCATCCTCTTTGGTCAGCCTTCCCTAAATGCTGCATCAACATGATTCCTTGCCAGACAGACTGTGAAAACTGATCTGTTAACATTACCATTAAGAATACAAAGCATCTTTTTTTTTTTTTTGCTCCACGTATATATAAGAATTGACACAGGAACCTACTGAATAGTGTAGATGTAGGAAAGTAGGATGGTTGTATGATATGAAATGAAAGGAAGACTGCATCAGTATGTAGTAAATTGTCTTAGTTCAAAATTGAATGTTCATTATTAAAGAAAAAAGTAATACACGTATTGCTAAATTGTTTTTGATCGCTGTTCATTTTTGTGTCACTTGGCATGAGATGTTTATTTTGAACTATTATATATAATGTAATATGTGAATTGCAAATGTAATAGAGTTTTATTGTTTAACAAAAGTTGACTTAGCTGCTCAACCTCTCTAAACCTTTGTTTATGCCTCTGTAAAATGGGGATTAAAAACAGAACATATTTCAGAAGGTATTTAAGAGATTAAATGTGCCTAACACATTAACATCATGCATAGTACATAGTAAGGATGTACTATAATAGGTGCCAGTCATTATTATTATTGATCTCTTGGTGCCAGAAACTACCTCATTTATCCCTTATTCATCTCAGTCAACACCTAACATAAAGCTTTACCATGAAAGCCTGTCGTGGGGTTTCCTTAAAAACCGCTTTGGACATCTCAACTCTGACTCAAGAATTCTTCTAGACCAACTTCTTGGCTTGCTTCCTCTCCTCTTCCTCGTCTTTGCCAGTCCAAATTCATGACCCAGCCCTGCTTCCCACTCCTTAGTTAGTCTCTGTAACTTGGCTTCCACTCTTACACCTGGTGTTCTTGCTTGTCAGCCATGTTGGACATCTGGTAGTCTCATAAAGGTCTGACTTCTGGTAGTCATTTTCAGGTCTCACGAACCATTCTCTTCCTATAAGGAATGCCCTGGTTCTCCACTGCCACTTGGGGCTTGTGGGATGACACATTTGGCATCTTTATATATATAATACATGAGAGCATTAGTCACGGCTCCTTGGAGTACTTAGCAAATAGCAATCTTATTCCTAGATCTGTCGGACTAGATCCGTTCATGGGGACTGATTTTATTTTATTCATAGTTTTTTGACTTTAAGAGGGAAATCTCATAGCTGATTGTATCAGAGATGAAGCTATAGAAATAGGCTGTTTATATTAAGCTGCAGTGACTGGGTGATATTATGGACATATGAAATTTATTTGAGATACTTTGATGCGAATCAGAAAAGATCAAAGAAACAAATTGGATGGTAAATATATTGCTTTGAAAGATGTAACTTTTAGCCTTGCTGCAGTGTAGAAAACTCTATTTTTCTATTTTAGTGGCTCAAAACTATTGTTTGCATAAAGTCTAATTTACAAAGTCAGTAGCTGAGATTAATAAACCTTTACATAAAATATAAGTGGCTGCAGGGTTGTAATAGTTCAAGCTGTAGAACTACTCTTATGCAACAAACAAGCAAACAAGCATGAGGGGTCTGTGCTTGAACTGATGACCTTAACTTTGATCTTGCCTAGTATCACAGTATGTCGAGGGATATTTTAGCTCTGACTTTGCTTCCAGGTATTCCTGATCTTCTTCTTTTTGTTATTATTTTACTCTAGCAAGAGAGAAAGGATAGACATCTAAACCCTGAAGTTATTTAATCTATTTTGCATAACAAAATTTGTTGAACTCATATAATGACAGTTTAGTTAGGAGTCTTCTATTAAAATGTTTCTGATTCAGAATCTTAGAATATTAGATTTCAGAGGACCTTAAAGAACATCTAGCCCAGTGTTACCTTGCCTGGGTTCTGAACTGTACTCTGTGAGGTGTTAAAGGGTGTTCCAATAATAAGATGATTCTATAGATTTAGTAGACGTATGATATCCAAAGGTTAAATAGTAAGCTTGTTAGGTTTCTTTCTGCAGGAGTTCTCAGATCTTTAAATGTGCTAAGACACTTTGTTAATCATAAAGGAAGATATTAAATAGGGAAGGTTACTCAAATTTATTTGAATTCTTTTTATGTGGAACACCTATAAATGTCTATCAGAAGGATCCAGTTAAAATAGTAAGTTAGACAGAGTATGCCTCTTTGCTGCTCAAAACTATTGAAATAATTATCTCACACAAAATAAAAGCCAGGATCCTTAGAGTGGCCTTATAAGACTTTTCAGGGCCTGCCCCTGTTTTCTTTCTAACCTCTTCTCCTGCTACTTCTCAGTGTGCTGTGGGCACACTGGGCCTTCTCAGTGAGGCCTGCTGGGATCATCCTATTGCCAATATTCCCTATTCTCCTTCTTGTTCTGTTTCTTCCTAGCACTTGATGACTTCTGCTATACTAACTACATCATTGCTGTATTTAATTTCTTTCTTTTTGTGAGGGGCTGGGGACAGAGTCTTGCTCTCTTGCCCAGGGTAGAGTGCATTGGCATCATCATAGCGCATTGCAACCTCAAACTCCTGGGCCTAAGCAATCCTCCTGCCTCAGCCTCCAGAGTAGCTGGGAGTACAGGCACACACCACCACGCCTAGCTGATTTTTTCTATTTTTGATAGAGATGGAGTCTCGCTCTTGCTCAGGCTGGTCTTGAACTCCTGACCTCAAATGATCCTCCTACCTTGGCCTCCCAGAATACTAGGATTACAGGCGTGAGTCACTGTGCCTGCCCTAATTTAATTGTCTGTTTCCTCCTACTAGAATGTTGTTCTATGATGACAGAATTTTTTATGTATTTATTTTAATAGTTCTGTATTGTAACCCTAGCATCTAGAATACTGCTTTGTATGTAGTAGATACTCAATAACTATTTGTTGGATGAGCTAATTGTCCTTGGGAGAAATCAACAGAGTCTAAATTAGGACAGTATACTTGAGGCTAGGAAGAAAGGTGCAGACTTTTACTACCTCCATCCTTAGTGGACTGGGCAGGGGAGCAGAGGCACAAGAAGAATAGGAGGACGCCCTCTAGGGAGTCCCTGTATGAGAAAAGAGGAGTCTGATTATGATGATGTACAATAAATGTGGTGACAGTTTCCTTTTTAGGGCCAAAGGTGAGAATAGAAAGTAGTAGGAAATTAGAAAATCATGCTTCTGAAATAGGAGTAGGTGATGGTGTTTATCTTACTGTGCTACTTTCTCCTGGAATTATAACCAGTATAACATGAAAGGATAAGGACAGCCCTCTAGCTTGGCCTAACAGTGACCCCTTAGTCTAGAGCTAAATGGGTCCTGAGTGCAGGAAACACTTTTCTGTCATTCTTAAGCACAGATTTACTAGGTAACAAATCATGTCAAACAAGTTATACAGGGAACAGATTCATTTTGGAGATGCTATTTTTTCCAATGAAAGGTTTTGTTTTGTTTTGTAAAACTTGCTCATTTGGTTTATGAGTTTTGATAATTTCACCTTTCATTTTCCAAATATTTCATGTTAAAAATGAGTTCCCTTTTTGTCTTTCAAAAAAAAAAAAAACACAACAGAAGGCTGGGCTGAAGACTTAGTACTACAATGCTAATTCTAGTTCTTGCCACAAACAAGCAGATGTCTAGCTTATTGGGGTTCCTGTCTACTATCTTGTAATTTATAAAAAAGAAATAAGAGAAAGGCTTTTTAACCTCCTCCTTTTCTAGATGGGTAAAATACACTCCTCTTCTGTTCCATTA
>NW_012145634.1:2427903-2430219 GCF_000956105.1 Propithecus coquereli
AAACAAATAAATATATAATATATATAATAATATGACCTTAGAGTGCAATAAGCCATTGCATTGCAGTGACAGTCCGTTGTCACCTAGTGGTGATTTGGGTAATTTACAGGCTTAGTTTTTAAGAATTTTAAGAATGTGAATGAAGTCTCTTGAAGATTCCATCTATAAAGGTAGGTACCAGAAATTGCCATACTATAACTATTTCTAAGTTTCAAATATGCAAAATATAAATTTACTTAAATTGGTTTGGAAGTCTGAAAATTGTTTCCATTATATTATTGAAGTGTATTTTTTAAACAAATTTTGATTATATAGATATGCTATTTTATATGGTTGCTTTTTCTTTAAGCTATATTTAGAAAATTTCCCAGAAGTAGAGGTAAATACTTCCTCTCAAGAGTATTTATAAGTTTCTTTTTATGTAATATTTTTCTGTCCAGTCTCTGAAATACCTGTGCAAACATTTTATAGGTATTTAAAATGATTTGAGTTTTTCAGAAAAAAAATGAAACTGTAGCTACTGAGTCGAGTCAGCACTGGAGTACTCAAATCCTATCTTGGCATTTAACAAGAAGGGTATCTATTTGGGTATCTTTGTACCTACATGATGCTGTTCTTTTTGGCTTGCTACAGTTGGTGATGAATCAGTCAACATGTTTCTAAGACCAATAGTGAGCTATGTAATTAATAACTCTCCCTGGGGGAGCAGCAGAACATTGATCTGGGCTTGCCAGGTGAGCTAACTGCTGTCACACCTATCCCCATAGTCAGGTTCTGCCAGAGGATTGTGCCAGGTCTTTTGTGGCCTTTGAACACAAACCTGAGTCTTTCCCCTTATGTCTACATCTTTAAAAGACTCCAGCAGTGCTAATGGAGATGAACCTGGCAGTCTGAAATGAGAAAAAAAGGATTCCAGCATCTAACTTATTGTAAGTGAACAGCTTCTCTCTGGTTTCAGCTGTTTCATTTAGATAAATGCTTCTAGGAAGATGAGACAACAGCATTTGCATTTATGGGTTTAATCATGGCAGTTACAGCTTAACTATCTGGCTTCGGTTTTGTAGAAATATATACTATCATCCACCTCTTCCCCTCCTTTCTTGATCTTGCAGACATTCTCAACTCAGCACATTTCAATAGTTGGAATAGGGACTAGCAGGTTGGCAGGTTAAAAATGGTGACTGGAGACTTCATCATCTTCTTTCTCACAGTGAAATGTTAAAGCTCTGTTTTTGTTAGGGAGTTACAGCTGATGTTTCCCAGTGGCTGTAGCTGCTCTTGGATAATGGGAAAAGAGCTGTTGAAAATCTGCTGGAATTGCCCTACCAAATGAGTTAGAGCATAAGATAGAAATGAAATTACTCCATATTGGCCCAGGGCTGTTCTGGAAAGATAGTTATAGCATGTTACCATGTAGCCATCTCATATGCATAAATTATGATACCAAATAATTTTGTGGCTATTCCTGACTTGTGCCACTACTGTATATTAATACAATACAACTTAATTTCCTCTTCTAAAAAAATATTAACTGAATGGAAAATGTCTTGTAGCTAGTTGACATGGCTAATAATCAGTTGTTTGGGAGATCTAGGATAAATGTTTGTGGTCCTGGTGTGTATTTTGCATTTAATTACATGGAATGTGGAATATTGAGAGAGAGATATATAGTTTATGATTCAGGATTTTTTTTAATGGATAGGGAAGTGAAACTACCCCATCTTATAGCCCTTTTAATGTTTCAAAACATGCATTTTCTCATGTTTTTGTATCATTGTTTACAATAAATATCAACATCCCATACCTTAGACTGTGATACATGGCTCAAAAAGGTTAAATAAATTACTTAAGATCACAAATAAATTACAAATCATATGCCACCTTATATTCATGAATCACTTTACGTTTTAGTTAGTAATTTATACATATTATATTTTTGTTTCTCCCAGCAGTGTTAGAGTTAGGTAGAGCGCCCAGTTCTCCCATTTCCAGTTCTATAGCTATTCCTCTGAACATGGTATTGGCAAACTTTTTCTATAAAGGGCCAGATGGTAAACACTTTAGGTTTTTCAAGCCCGATGGTCACAACTAATCAACTCTGTCATTGTAGCATGAAAGCAGCCGTAGATAATAAATAAATGGGTGTGGCTGTGTTCCAATAAAACTTTATTTATAAAAATAGGGAGTGAGTGGGATTTGACCAACCCTTACTCTAAATCGGTAGCTTCCAAACTTTTCATTATGAAAGGGCCTTTTATGGTTCCCCTCTATGACTTATGACTAATTCCAGTCCCCCATGCTTTTTTTTTTTCCCCC
>NW_012145634.1:2430429-2433007 GCF_000956105.1 Propithecus coquereli
TTCTACTTTTAGTTCTTTGAGGTATGTCCATACTACTTTCCATAGAGGTTGTACTAGTTTGCAATCCCACCAGCAGTGTATCAGTGTTCCTATCTCTCTGCATCCATGCCAACATTTATTGTTTTGGGACTTTTTGATAAAAGCCGTTCTGACTGGAGTTAAGTGATATCTCAGTGTCGTTTTGGTTTGCATTTCCCTGATGATTAGAGATGTTGAGCATTTTTTCATATGTTTGTTGGCTATTAGTCTATCTTCTTTTGAAAATTTCTGTTCGTGTCCTTTGCCCGCTTTTTAATGGGGTTGTTGGTTTTTTTCTTGCTGATATTCCTGAGTTCTATATAGATTCTAGTTATCAGCTCATCATTGGATGTATAGCATGCAAATTTTTTCTCCCATTATGTAGGTTGTCTATTCACTCTAATGATAGTTTCCTTGGCTGTGCAGAAGCTTTTTAATTTGATTAGGTCCCATTTATTTATTTTTGTTGTTGCTGTGATTGCTTGTAGGGTCTTCTTCATAAATTCTTTGCCTAGGTCGATGTCTATAAGAGTTTTTCCAACATTTTCTTGTAGAATTCTTATGGTTTCATGCCTTAGGTTTAAGTTTCTTAAACCAGTGTGAGTTGATTTTTGTGAGAGGTGAAAGGTGTGGATCCTGCTTCAGTCTTCTACATGTGGCTACCCATTATTTTTCGCAGATCTAGAAAAAATAATTCTATGCTTCATATGGAACCAGAAAAGACCCTGGATAGCCAAAGCAACCTTAAGCAAAAAGAACAAATTGGGAGGCATCAGTTTACCAGACTTCAAGCTATCCTACAAGTCTATAGTAATGACAACAACCTGGTACTGGCACAAGAGCAGAAGCATAGACCAGTGGAACAGGACTGAGAACCTGGTTATTAAACCATCCTCATATAGCCATCTGATCTTTAACAAAACAGACAAAAACACACACTGGGGAAAAGAATCTGTATTCAATAAATGGTCTATGCTTTTTTAAAAAAAATTGTAAGATGATCTATTTTTGTTGGGGGTGATCATGGAAGAGTTCCTACAAAATGGTTTTTCATTTGCTTCTGCTGAAGAAACTCAGGGGTTTCACCAGTTGAAGACTTTTTCTTAACGTTTATTTCTTGGCTTGAGATCTCATATAATTTAGGAGGTATAAATTCAGACTCCACAGTTGTGTATCACATAAGCCCGGGGTTTTCATTTGTGACTGAATATGGTATTTCTGTACAGAAGGCAAATGACAAGGTTTCTTGTGTCTTCCAGGGATAGTTTTTCCAGTTCTCTTTTCATGGATGGGGAAGATCTTTCCAGGGTCCTTGCTTTATATAAGAGTATCAGTTCTGGTTCTTTGCCTTTTGTGAACCTAAGGCCAGGTTTTCTCCTCCCTCTTTCAGGTATGGTTCCTTAGTATATGGCCCCTGAGCCACCACTCTGTTGGCTTCCATACTCGAGTTGAAATGGTTTTGAATTCTCTCTTGTTTTTAGCACCAAGGGGATTTTAACAAGATACTGTATCTAACATTAATATGTGTTTTAGTGGGAGGTGGTCCACATCTGGGCTTTAGCCATTTTTTAACCATTATATCTATTCTTCCCCTACCATAGTGAACCTTTTTTCCAGTGGTTTCTGGTTGACTTCCATTTTATCAAATTCCAGGGATACTTTTCAGTCTCTTATCTAACTAGATCTTTTTTTTTTTCACCATTAGGTATTCCTGACTCCTTTCGAAATGCTCCTCTTCCTTGACTTTTCTTTTCTGATTCTTTTGTTGTTTGTTTGTTTGGTAGAGACAATCTTGCTGTGTTGCCCAGGCTTGTCTCTAACTCCTGGCCTCAAGCAATCTTCCAGCCTGGGGCTCCCAAAGTTCTGGGATTACAGGTGTGAGCCACCCGTGCTTGACCTCTTTTCTGATTCTTTTAGTGTTTTTTAACTGTTTCTTTGCTTTCATTTCTGGGCTTTCCCAAGTATATCCACTCACCAAATGTTGATGTTCTTCAAATTTATGTTCTTTTCCATTGTGTTTTTTTCTACTTTCTCTCTTTGTATGATCCCATATATTTTCATGATTATAACTATTAACAAAATTATATTTCCAGCCTCACCTTTTCCTTTCCTCATATATTCAGTGGCCTGCTGGACATATGCATTTAGGTGCCCAAACTAAGCTTATCTAAATGTGGACTCATTACTTTCCTTTCAAAACTCATTTCTGTTCATGAATTCTTTATGTTGCTTAATGATACCAACATTTACCTGGTCACTCAAAGAGGAAACTTGGCCTTTGATCCTAGAGTTTTCCTCTCCTTCAGCCCTTCATCTAGTCAGGTACCAGAACTTGCTATTTTACCTCCTAAAAATTTTAAAATCAGTATTCTCCTATCTCTGCCACCATACATAGTTAAGTCTTCATTATTCATTCATCTCTTCATTCAATAATATATACTTATTGAATGAACAAGTACTATATGCTAGATGCTGAGGTTGCAGTTGTGACTAAGACAGCAAAGTCCCTGCATCCATGGAGCTTTTATTCACATGTAGGAGACAACAAACAAATAAATAT
>NW_012145634.1:2433057-2433991 GCF_000956105.1 Propithecus coquereli
ACTTCTTCCATTTCTGCTCCATAAAAAGAGAATTGTTTAGAGGCATGTTTATGTCCCGTGAGATTATGCTTTAGGACATGTGATTGCCCTGAACAAAGCACAAGCTCCACTAGTTCCTAATAAATTATTATGTCTTCCACATCTGTTCCTGTCTTTTCTCTGAAGCATTCATCCAAGAGAACATAGCATCAACTGAAAATATCAGAATTGTGGGAAGACATTTTTCTGATAAATGCATAGACAGTTGATTTGTTGTGATTAGAGGAAAACCTCAGGAGTAGAGAGTTTGGGGCTGAAAACTGACTTTCTGCCTCCACTGCCAGACAGTGTCTCCTTCTGCCCTTTTCCTCTCCTCTTGCAATTTCCTCTGAGAGAAATCACGTGACCCTGTCACCATAGACTTTAATGCCAAATATCTAAGTGTCTTTAAAATGCAGCACAACACTTTTAAAGGCAAATAGTGAAGTAGTTTCATCTGACATTTCCATTATAGTTGCTCTTAGTGGATTCTAAACATCATACGTAAATGTGGCTAGCCAACTCTTTTTTTTGAAAAAAATGATGCAAACCCATTGAGCTGTCTTTTCGTATTTGATGCTTCATCTGTTGAACATGCAGCACATTTTTTCCTAGAAATGTGATTTGATGTAAGGATATCTACCATAGTCTATACTGGATTTTTGCAACATTTGTGTTATGTTTTACAGATACAGGCATTTCTCATAGTTTTGTGACATACTCAAGTATTTCTGAACTAACATCAATTACTCTGTTATCTTTAGTGCTTTAAGTCCTAACTGAAAAAAACCAAACGTTAAATTGCCACCAATTTTGCAGTTACTATCAAATTGTTGTTTTCTGTATAAGTGAAAATTGTGTTCTCAGACTTTGTATATAATGTTTGGTTTTGCATCTTAAAAGCTTTATTAAGGCC
>NW_012145634.1:2434566-2436666 GCF_000956105.1 Propithecus coquereli
AGCAGTGCTTCAAAGGTCACCTTCGTATTTGTTCCTTTATGTGCCTGTATGAGAATTTTTTTGGAATATATGCTTAGAGGTGGAAGTGTGAAGTCCTAGGATATATATACACTTAATTCAACCAAACATTGCCAGATTCCTCTGGAGTGGATGTATCAGTCTATACTTCCACAAATTTGTTTTTTTCTCCTACATCTCCACCAACTCTTGGCATTCTTCAGCGTTCTAATTTTTGTTGGTCTAAGAAGTGTAATATACTTCCTCGTTGTTTTAAATTGCACTTCTTTCATTACTAATGACTTTGAACATCTATTCATATACTTGTTAGCCTTTGAGTTCCCTCTTCTATAAATTGTTTGCTATTCATTTTTTGTTGGGGTTGCTGTCCTGTTGATTTGCAGGCATTTCTCATATGCTCTAGGGTTCAAATCACTTGCCAGTTTTAGACATATAAATATCTTATTGCTATCTTTGTTGTGAGTTTGTGAAATTATTTCTATATTTTATTGCATTTTGCCCTTATTTATAAAAATGAAATTTACATATAAAAGTGCTAATATTAGCAAAAAGAAATATAGGTCTCATAATCTAATACAATTACAATAAAGATGGAAAATTTTTGGCCCTGCCCCAAATAGTACATGTTTACCATTGGTTTGAATGTTTCTTTGACTTCTGTTGGTAAATGAAAGAAAAGAACAAGACTAAAGAACATATGTAAAATCCCAGAAATATATCTTTGAAGATCCTGTCTAGCAGGATCCCTTATAACATGAAATTCCATTGTTTGACCTGTACACATTCAGCCTTTGTTCACATTTTCAAAAACAAATTGCACATCAAAAATCACACACAGCTCTGTTGAAGGACCAATACAAGGACATTGCTAAGTAACGTCCACCACTTTAGGGCACTGGCTAATCCCAACTGCAATATATTTATAAAATTATACTTGGTTCCTGCTAATAGAAGTAGAAGACAGGAGGACTGAAAAAGAGTATGGGGGCAAGTATTTTATTCTTTAGGGGAATTTCAGGGATCTTTTACTCAATAATTTTGCATTAGTGTAGAGAAAGGGAGTAGCATTTCTACAAGGACAGTGGTGGTGAAAACCAGCTAAGACTTCTATACAATTTGCTAGAAGAGCTTAGGTAAGGTTAATAAGCTATATATCATCTCTCTTTTCTGTCTTTAACCCTTATGTTAAACCTCTTTCTCTTCACCATCAGCGTATAAATATGTTCAGTTCTCTTTTTTGTTAGAAAAATATTGACCCCTTTTAGCTACTGTGCAATTTCTTTACTACTAATGTGAGCACATTTCTTGAAAACATAACCTACTCTTAGCACTGACACTTCCTGACTATTTAGTCACTCTTCCTTTTTAAAATACCTTTAGTGATGTTAAACATATATAACATTTTACAAGTGCTTCTAAATTATTCTTAATAATAGGACAGGCTATTATTCTAGACAGGACAGGCTAGGTTATCCTTCAGTAACAAACAACCCAAAACTCTCAGTCATTTAAAACAGCAAAGGTGCATATTTTGTTTATGCTATATGTTTTTTGTAAGCCATTAGAGTCTCTGCTCATCGTAGTTACTCAGGGACCCAGACTGAGAAGTCAGCCACCATCTTGAGCGTCACTAGTTGCCATACCAGATGGAGAGGAGAGTTTCACACTGCAGCTGACACCTGTTGCTCACCTAGCCCCTCCTCCAGGTAGGCCAAGAGGTGTAATCTTAGATGCCCAGAAGGCAATGGGCTGGAAATCTTTAGTGTTAGCACTAATGACAGTCACAGTTATATCATGCCACCTTTTGGGGTGCTAATTCTCAGTTGATTGTATCTTTTTACTCCCTCTTGGTGAATGGCTTTTTCTTGTGTGCTTCTATGCTTTTTTCATTTCATTTTATTTTTGTATGTGTTTGTTTATTTATTTTTTATTTCAGAGTATTATAAACACTTTGGTTACATAAATTACCTCTGCACCACCCAAGGCAGAGCTGCAAGTATGCCCATCCTCTAGACCGCGTGCACTGCATCTGTTAGGTGTGAATTTACCCATCCCCTCCTTCTCCCTCCCACCTGCCTGACA
>NW_012145634.1:2447976-2490882 GCF_000956105.1 Propithecus coquereli
TGGCCAGTCCCCCATGTTTTGAAAGTTGGACTTTCAGACAAACTCAATATTAAATAATAATGAGTTCAAATTCCCATTTTAAATTAACTAGAGGCATAAGTAAATACCAATCAAAACCTGTCATAGCCATCTTTCTTAAAAGCTGTGATTATTGAGTCAGATGTAGCTTTGTGATACCCAGAGTCTGATTTCCTATTAAGGGCACAGCCACCTAGCTGATGACTTGAAAATGAGATAATGTTGTGACTCAAGCTCTGGATCCTGGCCCCTGGGCTGGTTGACCACCTCTTTCTTTAGCTTCCACAGTCTGTTACTTGCCAACCTCAGAAAGGGGCCTGCATTGCCATCAGGTTGTAAAACTAATCCCCTGATGTCAGCATCTTTAGGCCTGCGTCTCAACCACTCAATCCAATCACTATGCAGCATTACCCAGACAAGAAGTGAACCCCCCAAATTACTTGTGAAAATAACTTTCAATATTCTTTGATTTGGCTTAATCATTTCCTTAGTGAGTAAGCATTTTTTTTTGAAGTATATAAGTAACTCAAACCCAAGTATTAATATTTTTATGTTAGGGAATAATTGGCATATTAGCTTAATGGATCAGCCTTGTGATTCTTAACGTATATAATTGAATAATTGATTAGACTTATGATTTTGAGTTAGAACTCTAAGTTTGTAAACAATATTGGAATATTTTAGAGTGCCCAAGAATTGTATTTCAATACTTAATTACATGAATTACCTACATTCTTTGAAAGAGTTTGTCAGTCAAACTCTCTAACTAGAGTATAGTTAGCCCTCTGTATCTATGGGTTCCACACTGGTAGATTCAACCAACAACAGATTGAAAATACTTAAAAAATAAATAAATAAAATAAAAAGACCATACTGAGTCTGTTAGCAAGAGATGAAGACATCAAATAATAACGTGTACTGCTGGCCACTGAGAACCACCTTTAGCTTTCAATGGATGAGAATATTGTGAAGAACAATAATCCACTTGTACTCCCTAAATCCACTTAAATAAAAAATGAAAAAAAAATAAAAAGGAAAAATATATAGCTGTTTTTATTTTCAGAAGGAAAAATATTCTGTCTAATAAAAGAATATGTTTCTTAAATCATCAGAAAATATTGTGAAGAATAAAAAATGTTATGTATTTCAGCAGCATCTTTACCTTTCTTTTGGCATTTAGGTGTTTTTTTTTTTTTTTTTTGAGACAGGGTCTCACTCTGTCACCTTTGATAATACAAAGAGAATAGTAAGAGGACTAAACTTAAAATGTTGAGAGAATTCAAATTTTGAAATATAACAAATGAATAAACCAAAGAATGCCTGAATAGTCTTTCCTGTTTCTTCCCTGTAGAACATTAAAAAGAAAACCTCACACTGAAATGATCAGTGTGAGTAATCAATGTGCTGTGCTGTGCTGATGGAATTCCAGGCACTGCAAAGAAATGTGACATTTTAGTTAGATTGTACAGTTTACAGTTTCCTAGAGAAACCATATTTCCCTTTGAAATATTGAAAATGCTTTATGAATCTCTACCACTGTCTTCTAGGACCATGATTTGCCACTTACTTACATTAGACTTTTCTCTTATGTGTAGAATTAATTTCTTAGTTGGTGTTAATTGAAATTTTATATTTAAGTAGCTGAGAGTCCTCATTTTAATCACAAGAAGAGGAGTGAAATCCTCAAAGATGCTACTCTGAGGGACAGTGGATTGGTCTCAACATGAAACAGAGTGAATGGCTGGTCTTCAGGCCTGACCTCTGAGGTAATGTCTCAGAACTGAGTTTTCAATAAAATAGATAAAGAATTTTTATTAAGTTTCCTGAGCTGGAAACACATCCATCCTCTCGTTTTGCTGGACAACGTGTTTACCATTAAGGGCCTGCCCGTCTCGGTGAGAGTGCAAGGCGGTTATGGAGGGCATGCGACCCTGCCTCAGGGGGAAGTGAAGCTTGGCAGAATCGCAGTTGCATTACAGTCCTGGTGGAGGTGCTGACCTTTTGCCCTTGTCCTTGGGAAATTCATCAGTTCCTAGAGCTGCTAGAGATCACAAGACATTATCTCATTCAGCCCTCTGACTCCAAGTAGGAATTCACTTAAATTATCTCCGGCAAAGGAGAATGTCTTCATGTACTACTTGTATAATTAAAAATTAATTTTAAAGATTTTTAAAAATTACCTGTGGAAGGTTTTGTTCTACCTGTTTCTAAGATCTGTAGGGATGGTGAGTTGCCTTGCTACCCTATGAGAAGTAATGATGATGAAGATAATTAGAGCTTGCATATATTGAGCATTTTCTGTGTGCCAGATACTGAAGTAAAGGCTTTCTGTACATTCACGTATTTAATCCTCAGAGCTACCCAGTGGGAGAGATACTGTTCTTGTCCTCATTTTATAAATGGGAAAACTCAGGGTCAGAGCTCCCAAGTGAGAGAGTTGGGATTTGAAACCTTGGTTTGTCTTACTCTAAAAGCTGTGCTCTTGACCTCTGCATTATTCTGCCTTCCCTAGGCAGAATAGGTACTTGTACTTAGTTTGTCTTCTTATTGTGGTCTTCTTCAGGGGATAAATTATTAGAGTCTGTAAAGAATTACATAATACAGGGCAGCCTGAAGGATTTGGAGGATTAAGGAATTAATGTTATTCCTATGAGTCTTACCTATTACTAATTAACATGTGCAATATTTATGGTTGGAAGGAAGTATTTACTCCTGTGGTAAGCAGTTTGCATATAAGGAAGCAGTTTGCATAATTCTGTATTTTCCCCCTTTGCTAATTATCCCATACTGCCTTAAGTTTTAGTTTGTTCTTACTATGTGGAAAAGTGGAGAAGCTAGACCAGTGGAATGAGTTAGGAAGGAAACCTGCAAGAAAACTGTAATTTGAAATAAGAGTGTGGACTGGTTTACAAGGTACTTTGGGCAGGCTACTTTCTCTCTCCCTAAGTAAGCATCAGTGGAGAGCGAACTCTAGTGTGGCTTCAGTGGGTGTGTATTTTGAAGGACAGAGCTGCAACCAGCAAAGTTGGATCATATTCCAAGTCTTTCCTCCTCTTTAGTAATTATTGCATTGTAAAAAAAATTATTTATTTGGATA
This sequence comes from Propithecus coquereli, assembly GCF_000956105.1. Taxonomy (NCBI): domain Eukaryota; kingdom Metazoa; phylum Chordata; class Mammalia; order Primates; family Indriidae; genus Propithecus; species Propithecus coquereli. The sequence goes on from NW_012145634.1 coordinate 2,451,092, forward strand.
GTGCATAATGTAGGGTGTTTATTGGTTATGTTTACGAAATGTTTATAGTTGGCAGTGTTGAGAATTGTGTTGTATTTTAAATTCTAATGTCTTCCTTAATTTGAGTACCTCTGGAATTAACTCTCATTTTTCCATGACGAATAAGAGCCTGAGAAAGTAGTGGAGAATAAAGTAAATTCAACCCCCAGCCTGGCCCCTGGTTTCCAGGCTGGCTACAGTGAGAACTGTCAGGGAGATAGATGGGGGCTCTAAGGTTTCCTGGAGTTTTCAGCCATGTGTGGGCACCACATGTGGTGTGTTCAGTGAATACAAATACAAGAACACATGCTGTTTCCATTAGGACACTTCAGACCTCTCTCTGTCCCCAGCCTTACTGCAGAGTCGAATGGGTCATTTATCATAGGCCACTTACTGATACTGACTGAGCTTTAGGCCCTGCTACACGTAAGCAGCAAACAGTATGACTTGGTTCTTTTACAATGTTTATTATACAGTGATATTGTTTCTTAACAATTCACAAATTCATTTGCAAAGAAGAAGGGATTTACTAGCTGCTTCTAGAAGGGATTTATTTGTATTTAAAATGCAAATCTGATCATGTATCTACCTTACTTAAACCTTTCAATGACTCACAGTAGTCAGACCATTCAAGATGGTCTTATTCTCTGGAATCTCATTCCCTTCTGTTACCTCTGGAACTGCTTTTAGTTCTCCACATAACATCGCACAAATTTCAGCCTTTTCTTGACCTGTGTTTCTTTGTTCCTTTTGTTGACAAGGCCTTTCTCTGCCTTCTTTGTTGAGAAAAGTATTCTCATTTTATAAGACTTAGGTCAGACATCACCCCTTCTCCCCCCAGCAAAACCTCCCTATTTCTCTTCCCCCAGTCTGGGCGTGGTGCTCAGAGAATGGTGAGATGTTATCTGTTGTCAGTAGCTCTGGTCCTGCTGTAGTGAAGCAATCTGTTTCTGTCTCTGATTCATGGTATAGCAGCCTGAAGGCTGGACTCCATCTGTTTTCTCACCTACCCTCAGGTGCCTAACCCAGTGCCTCAAGCAACGCAGAGGCAGCCACTAGTGATTCTTGAACTGAGTTGAACTGCCTTGTAAGCAACTCTCGAGCTTCACTCAGGCAAAGTCACATATGATTTTCATTATATTTCTTATCCCAGTGACTTATGCACCTGTACCATGAGAAAGTTCATACTGAAGAACTGGCCAGCAGTGTGACTCCCTCAATTTTCTATGATTAAAGAGCCCAGATATACAAACTGTACAGTCTGTTTTCCTTCATGAGTATTGTCACTAGAGACGTTCTTTATTGAGTGTTGTCCCTGGCGGTCCTAGCAGACACCCAGCAGCCTCATCATCTATTGTTTATACTTATGAGAAAAGTAGTGTCTTAGAAAGAGTGCCAGGTAGCTTGATCTTAATCATTTCCCTGTTTGATCTGGCAAAGCTGCTCAGGGTTGGACAGATCTTGCCCTCAGCCAGGGATCTAGTAAAGTTTCCGATTGCTTCAGTGTGTGTTTGCATGCTGTTTACTTTCAAGAAATGCATTTTCTTCCTGACCAGGTGGTGGGGTGTGTAGAATCTTCTTCCTTTAAAAACCTGTTTTCATTGAAGTATATATAGCACTGCCTTCTGTTCTATCTTATTTTTACTAATTCATGATACTTTGTCTTCTCTTTCCTTGTCATTTCTTCAAGAGGCCATGTAGCATAATGAGAAGAACAGGAGCTTTGAAGTCAGAAACCTGGGGTGAGAGCTGAACTCCACTACTTACTAGATCGTGGATCTTTGCTGTGTTACTTAACCCCATTGATCTGTGGTTTTTCTCATTTGAAAATGAAGATAGTCCCTATGTCATTAGGTTGGCGTGAGGATTCAGTGAGATAATTTATACAGGGAAGGTGCCAAATACTTGGTCATTGTGATCATTAACACATGCAACTATGCTAGGGTCTATATGGGATATAAAATACTGACATATGAAACAAGTAGCAAAGTACTGACACATGAATACAAGTAAATAGCAAAAAGATATTATGTGAAAAGTGGCAAGATTAGCTCATCAAAGAATCACAGAGTGTTATAGACCCAAAGAAGTCTTAGAGACTATCTAGTCTAGCCTCCATATTTTACATGTTCAGCAAATATTTATTGAATACCTGTTTTATGCCAGAACTTAGGCTCGTGTTTGTATTGGTACATCATAACTCATTCAATCCTCAAAATGGCACTAAGGTAGATATTTTCATCCCTATTTTATAGATGAGGTCACATAATCTGCTCATTAAGTGGCAAAGCATAATTCAAACCCAGGTCTCTTGTGTTCAAGTGCTATGTTCTGTTACATTATGGTCCTTCTGTTTAACAAATATATGAATGTGTAGTGTGTGTAAGGCACAATATTGGGCTCTTAGACATGAAGTTTTTCTACCATTAAAGCTAACAGTGAATAGTAAGAACAAAGCTCCGTATTTACCTTTAGCTCCATGGAAGAGGTTTACTTAAGCTGCCCCTTGAAGGATGGTTGAGAGTTTGATAGGAGGAATATATAGGAAACATTTCAAATGGGATCATAGCATAAGTTAGGAAACAGGTGGGAAAATTCAAGGCATATTCATGAATATTTACTGTCACTCTTTGACTGCAGTGAAGAGGTTTATAAGGGGACTAAGATTGGAAAGGAGCCTGGTTGTAAGAGGTCTTACTGGCCAGGTTGAAAACTTAACCTTTATCCTAGAGGCAGTGACAAGTGATAATCTGTCTGTAGTGTGGTGAGAGACTGAAAGCTGTCTCACCAGCTTGATCCAGTACTAAAGACAAAAATGCCAAGGACTACCATGTTTAACATTTGTTTGTGAATTGCATTTTTAAAAATCTTAGTGTATCATATGAAAGCACTTAGCACATGCAGAGTACTATGGCTTACAACATTCTTATTATAGTCATAAATAAGTTTGCAGTATAGTGAGATGTTCATTTCTTTTGTGATGCTTTGGAGTCCCCGCTAAAAACCAGGATTTAAGTTCTGACTATGCCATTTATTAACTGTATGACTTCAGATTCAGCCTCCTCATCTATAAAAACTAGGAAAATCATTAATATGTACCTCCTTACTTTACAGAAGTGGCCTATGGATGAAATGGGGTCATTATTGTATGCTAGTAAATAATGGTATTGGTATTACTGTAATTGTTAATAATAGGAGCTGCATTAATCTTCCTACTACATTTTGGTTTTGTATTAAATATAGTTGGAAGTCTGTGATTTTTTCCCCCGCATAATAAAGCATGGAAAACTCGTAAAATAGTTATTCAGTTTTCATGCATCTGTTAAAGAAAATTTCTGCTTCTAAACATTATCAAAACCCCAAAGGGAAGCTTCTGTTCCCTGCCATTTGTGAATATAAGCATGACTTCTGAAAAACAACTTTCCACAATATAAAAATAAAAGTCTGGCTTTGCTTTCTGTCTCCCCATTCTGTTCTAGCTAGCTCTAAGGGCATTTGAATGATAACTGCTTTCTCTCTTAATACATAATGTCTCCGCTTGAACTTATCTTGCTTGTAGGCATGACACAAGCAACATCAAGGCTGGGCACTCGCGGTAGACCTCCTTCTAGGTGTATGTGGATGGCCAGCTAGATCACTTTCACTTCACTGAGCTGTGAAATTGACGCCAAATTGTGCCATTAGCTTGTTTCTGAAGGGTATGTTGTGGTGGATGTTCTCTACTTGCTTGCACGGTACATGAAAAAAGATGACAAGATACAAATGTCCCATAAATGAACATGAGCAAGAAAATTTAGATGTAATTTGTCATGAATTTAAAACATTGAATAATGTATCAAGAGTCCCTGGAAGCAGAGGTGCTGAGAATTCAGAGAAGGCTTTTAGTACTTGAGGAAGAGAAAATATAGAACTTTGGTTTCTCTTTTGAAGTTTTTTTTTTTTTTTTTTATTTCAGCATATTATGGGGTACAGATGTTTAGGTTACGTGTGTTGCCCTTGGTTCCCCGCCCCCAAGTCCGTGTTTCAAATATGTACATCCTTCAGGTAGTGCGCATTGCACTCCTTGTGTATACAAATACCTGTCCCCTCCTCCCTCCTCCCCCCTCCTCCCGCCGCCCTCCCCCTTCCCCAGTATCCAATAGATGTTGCTCTGATATGTGCATTTATGTGTTGATTAGTTAATACCAATTTGATGGTGAGTACAAATGGAGTTTTTTCAGATTTTCATTTGCCTTCTTTATACCCTGCTAGCAAGAGGACAATTCTTGAAGTCAATTAAATCATTAGTAGCACTTATCTGTCTGTTCACCAGTGTAGGGATAGTGGTATGTTTACTCAAGTCTTTTTCCTCTCTGTAGTTAAATGACCCTTGACCTACCTTCTGATTAGAAAATCAAGATATATTATTTCTTAGTAAATTCTTTCCCCCATATTTGAAAGGAGGTAACTACAAATGTGGTTGGAAGAGATTTCTCTGAGTGAAGAGAAGCCGAAAGCAGTTCGTGGTGTCCATCTAGCCTTTGCCCTTTCCCCTTTGCTCTTCTCCCAGATAGCCGCTTAGCTCATTCTCTCACCTCCTCCAGGCTTTTGCTCAAACCACCACCCCACAACCCTGCCTAGCCTCCTTTCCTGCTTTATTTTCCCCTCAGAGCTTATCTCTATCTAACTTACTGCCATGTTTATTGATTCTTGCCATACTTTTTCATATCTTAACATCTCTGAAATCAAGATATATCTAACAATAAATGACATCTGAGATTCTGCAAAATAAATGTGTATAATAATTTTTTTCTCTATCATCTTTCCCTTGTGTCTAAAATATAAGCTCTAGGAGGGCAAAAAGTTCTCTTTATGTTGTGCATTCCATATCTCCAGTGCCTGTAACAGTGCCTGCCACATAATAAGTCCTCAGTAAATATCTGTTAAATGAATTGAATGAATTGTCTAGGTTCAAGGAAGTTGGGGGAAAGCTATTGTACATTTACTCCACTATCCTTATAATCTCCTCCCTTACTTTTATCTTAACCTGCTTGTTTTTTCTGTCTCAAAAGGCACTCTTTCTATACCTGGCCCCCATGCCACCCCGAATAGCTTGTGATGTTACTAAAGCAGTGAGGTGGGGCTTACAGTAAATTCTTGTTCCACATTCCCTAACACTTAAGCCTCGATCTCTTAAGAATTTCCCTGCCAGAAATTTGTCTTACTTTGTTTAGATCTGTAGTTTGCAGTACGTGATAGAAGCATCAAAACTCACACCATGTAGGGGAGTGCTTTTCAAACTCTCTGTGGTTAAAAGAATAGTCTTAAATTTCCAATCCATCACACATTTACACTTTATAAAATATTTTAAAAACACAGAGAAATGAAATAAAATGGAAAAAAAAGAGATATATAAGCCCCAATTTTTTATTAGATTAAATAGACATAAAATGACTCTGTCAAACAGATTTTTAAAAAGTTTCTGGGCTGGGTGTGGTGGCTCATGCCTGTAATCCCAGCACTTTTGGAGGCCAAGGCATGAGGATCACTTGTGGCCCAGAATTCGAGACTAGCCTGGGCAACATAGTGAGACCCAGTCTCTATAAAAAAATAAAAAAAATTAGCCAGGCATGGTGGTATATGCTTATAGTCCCAGCTCTAGGAGGCTAAAGCAGTGATCACTTGAGCCCAGGAGTTTGAGGCTGCAGTGAGCTACGATTGTGCCATTGCACTCTAGTCTGAGTGACAGAGCAAGACTTTGTCTCAAAAAAAAAAAAAAAAGTTTCTGAATACTTATTCTCAATTTCTGTGCAAATTTCATCCAGACCAGTAACAAACAGTTTGCAGATCAGCACCAATCTAAGGACCACAGTTTGAGAAGCAATATCAGGTCATGGTTACCCAATTTGATGTCAACTTAATTTTAACATGTGATCTGAAACGAATCTGCTTATTATTACTTCCAGTCTCCTATATGTTATTGGTCACAGATGTTAAGTAAAATAGAAGCTTATCTAATCCAATCAGTACCAGTAATTGTTTGGTTAATGGAAAAAAATCATTTAGTATAGGAATCAAAACAAGGATATGTACATATTCAAACATATTATTTCAACTAAACAAACATGAAAAAAACATAACCCAACAACCTTAAGATATAGAATCAATGCCTTTTCTTTAATGCAGGGCTTAGAGTTCTGTAAAGTTGTTCTTGCATAAACCATATCCATTTATAATTTCAGTTTCTTCAAAGATGTGAAAGAATTGAGCATATCATTTGCAAATAAATCTAAGTGCAGAACCTTTCTAGATTTTTATGATTTTTCTAATACTTTATAGTTATTTTACCTATATCAAATTCACCTCAAATTCATTGCATTTCTAAAGTATTCAGTGTAATTTTTAGAGAAACAAGAACTTCATTGCATTTGTAGTTCATCAGTTTACATTACATTATGTAACTATTATAACAAGTAAATGTGATATAAGCTTATCCGGGAGCAGTCATAACAGACTCTTGGTAAAGTGTACCACTCACTCTACTAGAAGAAGTAAAGGTGCCACGGAGTGCTAAAGAGTAGAAGGTAGTCACAGGTGATCAGTGTGCTGTGGCACCAGGCAGTGTGTTCGACTGAGGGAATGGAAAGCAGAGCCTAATCTGTGAGTTGTTATGATGATCTCCCCAAACAGTTTCTGCTATGCCATTTCATTTATCAATGCTGCTTTTCTTATCTTCAAAGTACCACTTTTAAGCTTCTAGTATTAATAGTACTCCTTCTAGAATTTTGTTGAATGAATCCTTTTGTTGAATGAATCTTTTGTTCAGACATTCTATTTGTGATTATTAGTCCTTCATTTATATCCTTACTTAGATTTTTTTTTGCTTACAAAAGAGCCTGTTTTTTTAAGTGTATAACCATGAGACACATCCCCATTCTTTTAATTACTTTATTTCCCTTTCTCTAGTTTCATTATCACTTTCTTACATTGTCATAACCAAACTACTTTAAGTCCCATGCCTAAAACATGAGGGGGGAGGAAGCTTATTTTATGTACCTTTTTATTTTTATGTAATTCCAAACTTACAAAAAAGTTGTAAGAGTAGTACAAAGAACTCTCATGTGCCCTTTACCCAGATTTAATCATTATTTCATTATTTTGCTCCACTTACTTTACTGTGTTTTCTCTATATATGTATTTTTAATCCTGAATGTTTTTTTTTTGTATCTGATAGGGCTAGTTAATCTTCTTTTGTAACTTAAAAGCCCATATTTAAACTCCATTCTTATCTCACTTTAGCTAGAACCTCACTTAAAGCAATTTTTATCTTGATATTAGAAATTATTAATAGAAAGAAGAAATTTGAGATTTAGAGGTCAATTAGCTTTGCCTCTGAAGTTTTAGTGGAGGTGAAGATGATCGTTCTTTCTTAGATGGAGTTGAGTGAAGGCAATAGACCAGTTGTCAAATGCCAGTACAAAGGTACTTCCTTAGTCTCTCGGTCTTGCCTATTTTAGAATGAAAACAAAACAACGAAGATATTATGAGAATAACTGGAAGAACAGTAAAATCTGGACTAAAAGAACGTGATCTGAGAACTAGGAGTGTGGCTTTGCCACTAATATCCTTTGTAACTCTGGGAGAGTTGTTTCGTCTCTTTGGGCTTTAATTTCCTACCTGCCATATGAATGGGCTAGATTAAACCCCTCAGTCCTTCCTTTTCTAATGTAGTATGATTAAACCTCGTAATTTTGTGTATTAGAAGATGCTCTTGCAATATAAATTAGTCCCTTCCTTGGAGATAATGTAAAAGATCACAACTCAAGTTAGAGGTAATCATTGGCTCTCAGTGAGTATATTTTAAGAGCTTATCACATCTAAGTTCACATTCCCACTGGAACAATTCAGCATTGTAATTCTAGTTCAGAAGTAAATTCTTTTTGGGGGGTGCTTTCCTAGCATGCCTCTGAGGGGTCAGGGATTTTATTCATCCCTTTATTTTACTATGTGTGGATAAACACTTCAGGGGATCTTGCCTTCTCCCTAATTCTGTATAGTGTTTAAACTAGAAGATGAGGCCAGCATAATAGAAAGTATAGTTTTGGATTTGGCGAGTCCCCTTTTCCCTAACAATTTTAGTGAATTCTTCCATTGTTATTTAGCTAGTGATATATAGGCTGTAGAATGCACATTAGTTATGGCTCCTTGTGCTCTCGTAACAAATACAACACAGGGCTTTGAGTGGTGTGATGTATTGCTGGTGAATTTTTAATGTCTGAACGATACTTGGAATATATATGTCCAACTAGGGAATCAACCTCTGGGTTGTTTATCATTATTTTATTTTATTTTTAACTATTTCATTAGTTGTATAATGGACAGATAGTCACATATTAAACAATATGACAGTATTCTAGAAGAATGTATAAATAGTACATTGATAAAAATGTTTGTATTTTGTAGAGACATCTCCCTGCAATGAAGGAACATGAAAATAATTTAAATATGAGCAAAATTATGTGATAATATGTGGTTCAGTTTAAAAGGAGTGAAGTATGATTCCCTAAAACCTAGCCATAGAACTAGCCCTAACTAGTTCATCTGGTAAGATGTACTCCTGGGGTACAGGAAATCATGTTCATCAGTCAGAGCAGTGTCCTGATTGGGTGGTACTGATAGTTCAAAATTACTTTTGAATCATGTTATATTTTGAGTAAAATAAATGTGTTCTGAATCCTTAGGTGTCTACTTTGTTGAGAGAAGAAAAACCAGCATCTACCATTTTGTTGTCTAACTCTCTGAGTTCATATCTTGATCTCATAGCTTATTATCCGCATGACCTTAGGCAAGTTATTTAACCTCACTGTATCAGTTAATTCATCTGTTTTATTAGAGTGACTTCAGAATCAGACTGGGCTTATGAGCCATTCTTATATCATCTTTGGTGAAGTGTCCGTTCAAATCTTTTGCCAATTTTTAAATTGGTTGCCTTCTTACTGAGTTTTAAGAGTTCTTTATATATTCTGGGTATAAGGTATTTTATCAGATATATTATTTACAAATATTTTCTTCTTGTCAGTGCTTGTCTTTTCACTTTTTAAAATACTGTACTGTCCTTTGAAGCACCAAGTCTTTTGATTAAGTCCAATTCTATGTTTACTCTTATGGTTTGTGCTTTCATATCTAAGAACCCAAAGTTGCAAAGGTTTTCTCTAATGTTTTCTTCAAAAGGTGTTGTAATTTAACTTTTACATCTAGGTCTATGGTCTATTTTGGAGTTTTTGTGTATAGTGTGAGGTAAGGATCTAAATTCATCTTTTGCATATAGAGATCCATGTGTCCCAGGCACCATTTTCTTTCCTTTTCTTTTTTTGTTTTGTTTTTTTGTTGTTGTTGTTGAGACAGGATTTTATTATGTTGCCCAGGCTGGTCTCAAACTCCTGGCCTCAAGTGATCCTCCCAGCTCAGCCTCCCAAGTAGCTGGGATTACGGGTATAAGCCACCTCACCTGGTGCCTCACACCATTTTCTGAAAAGACTGTTCATTCCCCATTGAAAAGCGTTGGCTTTTGTTGAAAATCAATTGACCATAAATGTAAGATCAATTCTGTTCCATTAATCTGCTCTTATGCCACTACCACTTGATTACTTTATAGTACATTTTATAGTACACTGTGAAATCAGAAAGTGTAAGTCCTCCAACTTTGTTCTTCTTTATCAAAATTGTTTTGTCTATTCTAGGTCGTATGCATTTCCATATAAATTTTAGGGTCATATTGTCAATTTCTGCAAAAAAGAGATTGCATTTTTTTTTGTTAGATTTATTCCTAAGTATTTCAATATTTTTAGTGCTATTGTGAATGGAAATTTTACTTAATTTTGTTTTCAGATTGTTCATTGCTAGTGTATAGAAATAAAATACATTTTTTTTTTTTTTTTGAGACAGAGTCTTGTTTTGTTGCCCTGGCTAGAGTGAGTGCCGTGGCGTCAGCCTAGCTCACAGCAACCTCAAACTCCTGGGCTCAAGCAATCCTTCTGCCTCAGCCTCCTGAGTAGCTGGGACTACAGGGATGCGCCACCATGCCCGGCTAATTTTTTCTCTATATATATTTTTTTAGTTGTCCAGATAATTTCTTTTCTATTTTTTGGTAGAGACGGGGTCTCACTCTCACTCAGGCTGGTCTAGAACTCCTGACCTTGAGCGATCCACCCGCCTCGGCCTCCCAGAAAATACATTTTTATATAATAAAAATAAAAGCATTAAAGTCTGAGAAAAATTATCCAAAATTCAAATATAAATCAATTGGGAGAACTTTAGACTACTTTTTCTACCAGTGTACTTGATATTCTCCAAAATTATCCCTGAAAAAATCCGTAATTTTAATGCTCAGATAATATTGTAATATGAATAAGTATAAAGCAATGAAGGAGATAAAATTTAAAATCAAAATGGAAAAAATTTTAAACTAAACAATGTAATGTCATCAAAGGAACCCTAAACATAAGAAAGAAAAACCATTTATTCAGAAATCTGCGAGAGATACTAGTGAAATTATTTTATTTGTTCACACTACTGCTCTGTCTTGAGCCACATATAGGATTCAGTCCTAGCTCTATCACTGCACTGATTATTTAATTACACATTGTTTCTTCATTTGTAAGATAAAGATTATACTTGGTTTCTTTTGGTTTCAAGAAACAGAAATTTGTGAAAAACAAGAGAAAGGGGGTTTATAAGGGAACATGTACCCTAGAATGGAAACTCCAACAAGGAGCGCAGCTTTCTCTACGTGATAGGCCACTTAGTGTGTCTCTCGTAGATCCCTGCTGCTCTGTGAGGATCATTCCCTCATCATCAGGCCTTGCCAAGAGCTCCCATGCCCAAAAGGCTGCCTTATGAAGCCTCTCTTTCTATGCATTTTTCCAGCTTTAGACTCAATCTTAACTACCTCATTCTTTCAACATTTGTTAGTTTAAATTCCTGAAAGTGGATTAATCTGATTGGTTGGAACTCCTTTCTTCATTCCAGCTCACAAAATAGGTCATTGATCATTCTTTCAGTCAGATGCCCACACCCGATTCAGTCAGCTGCAATGGGGTGGCTGAAATACTGTGGTACTCCGTGGTCAGCTGTGGCTATCTGCAGGGTGGTATGAAGAAGCAGTTTCTCTAGCACTTTGGGAGGCCAAGGTGGGAGGTTCACTTGAGGTCAGGAGTTGAAGACCAGCCCGAGTAAGAGGGAGACCCTGTTTCTACAAAAAATAGAAAAAGATAGCCAGGCGTGGTAGTGTGTGCCTGTAGTCTTAGCTACTAGGGAGGCTAAGGCAGGAGGATTGCTCAAGCCCAGGAGTTTGAGGTTGCACTCTAGCCAGGGCAATAGAATGAGACCCTGTCTAAAAAAAAAAAAAAAAAAAAAAAAAAAAATCCCCAAACCCAGGAAAAAAAACCCCCAAACCACCACAAACAAACAAAAAAACCCCCCCAGCAGTTTCCCTTTAAAAGGGCTGTCAGCTGGCATTTCCCTATCTTTGGCTTGTCTGATAAAATAAAATTAATACCTGACTTACGTGCTTATAAGTTAATACTTTTAAAAATTAGCCACCGTTCCTAATTCTCTGCTGGATACTTTGATAGACATTATGAACTACTGTGTCCACTAGGTACATAAATCTAGAATAAGTATTTAAGCCTTGTATCAAATCAGAAAGAAAACTTCTCTTGTGTTTACAAGCCATTGATTCTTTGTTTATCTTTAAATAAATCAAACTATTTTCAGTCGTTTCTTTGCTATTATCAAAGCTGGAATAAATGTATGGTTAGAAAGATAAATGATCTGATGTTTGACTTTGATTCTTTGAAAGAACTATCTTCCTTCCAGATGTTTGGTTTCGTGGATGTTCGTAATGGCCACGCCTGGTCTATTAGAGCTGAGTTCCTGATGGTTCTTGCCTAGCTACTCCCTATCAGCCATGTGTAAACTGCTAACATTCCACCACCCCCCACAGGACTTATAAACCAAACAGAACGCAGAGCTGTTCCCAGCTGTGATCTACAGACACCAGCAACTCTTGTATTAGGTTTATCTTGTGACTCTAGGAGGAGTTAGAAGAGTTATAGATACAAGTTGTGTATTTTGACCTCTGCAGGGATTTGGATTTAAAATTTAGAAATAGGACTCTAGGCTCAATCCCCAGCCTTGTGTTTCAAAAAACCCAAGCTCAGACATCCTGATCTTTTAGCCCCTGTGTTAAAGCATTTATCCCATATATTAAAGCATTTGTTTACATATCTATCTCCTGCTGTTAACTATTAGTTCCTCAAGTGTAGAGACCATGTTTAATTTATCTGTGTATTTTCACCTTCCTGCTTCTGTCTCTAGCGTAGTACCTATACATGCGAGGGTATGTAGTCAGTATTTGTGGTATGAAAAGATTGTTGAAAGAAAAGCTAGAGATATTAACTTTAGAATATACCTAAATAAGTACAAATAGAAGGATTACCAAAGTTATATACTAATATTTATTATAATTCACACCTGTAAAATACTTGGTACATTTTTCTCTAGTATAAGCTTTCCACATAGGCACACACACCTCTCTTACTTAAATATTTTTGCCAAAAACTCACACACAGAATTGAGTAATGAGATTAGACTTCCTATTAGGTCATTTCTCTTGGCTGAGGAGGATTAAAATCCTGGGATTGGAATGAATGAGAACTCAATAGTTTACAATTATGGGAAGTTTCTCCTGCCCATACAGAAAAAATTTTGGTTTAATGTACACTTGACTTAATGTTCTGACCCTTCCCAGCTGGCACTATAGGATATGCTTCCATGAGAAAATACCCTATTTCTGCTGAACCCCTCCCAGCCTCTCTCTGCATCCCAAAATATTAGTGTAATTCAAGTAAAGCACTGGGATGAATCTGTCATGGTATATAAAGGAAATGCTATGGAGCAGTCTCCTTTGAAAAATATCCTGTGATGTCTAGGTATCACTTGAGACTAAAAGGGTTGTTTTCTTTTCTGGCCAATGAGAAGACAAAGAACCTTCCCCTGTTGTGTGAAGGTGCAGTCTTATGTTGTAGTCACCTGTGAATGGATTGTAGTAAGTCTTGTCTGGATTTTTTTGAATTAGGTTCAATAACCTGCAGAAAGCTTCAGCAGGATCAATAAGCCTTTTACAGCCAACAAGGCTCTCTGCGGACTGTTGCCCATCCTTGAGAAATTCTGCCTCGATTTAGCTGGGAGGGGTCTTTCCGTGGTCAGGGATATTTGCTTGCATTCTTTGCTGTCTCTCTTGTACATCATACTGCCACTTGGGCTGATGTGACCATTGCAAGTAGAAAAGGAGCCTGAATTTTTCTTTGTCAGGTTCTGTTACCTTTCACAGGGGAAGTGACGCCAGTCAGAATCTGCTATTGCAGGATGCAGGCTACTGCCACAATGGCTTTTTCCGTTCTTTCTTTTCCAGCTGGTGTCTGTCAACTGGGGACCGAGCTGGATAGCAGGTTTCCACTATTCAAAATATTCCCTCTGGAGTCCAGACACATTGCGTGTGTGCATTCTATTTATTGCCACATCATGAAGCAGTCATAAGAAATAGCATTTTGCCCTTCTTTAGACTTTTTGTTAAATTTAAGCATCTCAAAGTGTAAAGAACTGTAATTCTCAAAATCTTTTCATAGAGAAGAGAACACATCATCATTTCTGTCTGGTAGCAGAGGAAATTTCTGAGAAATTATGCTGTATCTAACCCACAGAGTTCAGAATAAGGCTTCAGAGTTATTACTATCAACCCTGGATGATCATTCTTAACTCCTGATGCATATTCTTGTAGAATAGAAGGGATTGGTAGGGAATAAGCTCTTAAGACCAGCAGTCCTTAGGAACCTGCTTGTTGCCTCCCAAACTACTAACCTATAACATTATTTTGAGGACCCTTGATTTCAATTATTCAGTCTCAAATATATGGTTAAACGAATAAGAAAATAGTGAAATTAGTTGAATCTGAAGTACTCAAACAAGCTCATTGCTTTTGTATTTTATTTGTCTACTTTAGACTAGGACTACAAGGTCGAATTGAATAGTTTTGGAGTCGGCCTTTGCTGGGAACAGTTGATAGCAGTTCATTATGATAGCTGTTGAAAGTTAATTATCTTCTTGATCCATTTGGTCCCCCTTTATTTTATCTGGCTTAACTTAATTTTTTGGTTTGTATCTTCAAAGCCAGATGGAGAGCTTATTTGTTCTGTGTGTGATTTTTAAAGGCAGTAGATGTTCTACCCAGAACTGCAAGATTAGTTTATCTTCTCCCTTGAAATTGACTTTATTTTCTTGTGGGGGGGGGTGTAGTTTTTATTTTTAAACAATCTGGAAAATATTTATATTCCTCTTATTGATTTAAAGACAATTACAGAAGTAGTTTCTACCAACAGAGGGGTCTTCCCTATCTTAGAGTGACCCTTCTCAGATCTTGAGTGAAGTCTAGCATGTGTATTTTTTTAAATTTATTTTTATTGTGGTAAAACATACGTAAAATTTTTTTAATACTATTTTACCTATTTTTATAGTTTAGTGACATAAATACATTTACATTGTTGTGCAGGTATCACCACCATCCATCTCCAGAACTATTTTATCTTCCCAACTTAAATTCTGTACCTATTAAACATTTTTCCTCGTTCCCTTCTCCCCCTCAGCCTCTGGCAGCCATCGTTCTACCTTCTGTGTCTATGAATTTGACTGTTCTAGGTATCTCGTATAAGTGGAATCATGCAATATTTATCCTTTCCTGTCTGCCTTATTTCACTTATCATAATGTCTTCCAGGTTCATTCACATAGTGACATGTCTATTTTATTGTATGTATATACGACACTTTGTTTTTCTAATCATCTGTGATGGACACTTGAGTTGCTTCCTCCTTTTGGCTATTGTGAATAATGCTGCTATGAATACTGGTGTGCAAATATTTTTTTGTGATCCTGTTTTTGGTTCTTTTAGGTATAGACCCAGAAGTGGAATTGCTGGATCATATAGTAATTCTCTATTTAATTTTTTTAAGAAATGCCATACTGTTTTCCATAGTGGTTGTACCATTTTACATTCCCTTGTAGCAGTGCATAAGCATTCCAATTTCTCTATATCCTTGCCAACATTTATTTTCTTTTATAAAATAAATATATAATAGCATCCTTATGGGTTTGAAGCATATCTCCTTGTCGTTTTGATTTGCATTTCCCTAATAAGTAGTGATGTTAAGTAGATATTTAACATGTGCTTATTGGCCTTTTGTAAGAAATGTCTTCAAGTATTATTCCTGTTTCTGGATTGGGTTGTTTTTGTTGTTGGGTTGTAGGAGTTCTTTATATCTTCTGGATACCAATCCCTAATTAGGTACATGATTTGCAAACGGTTTGTTCCATTTTGTGTGTTGGCTTTTCACTCTCTTGGTAGTGATCTTTGATGCACAAAAGTTTTTAATTTTGATAAAGTTCAGTCTATCTATTTTTAGTTTGTTGCTTGTGCTTTTGGTGTCATATTTAAGAAAGCACTGCAAATTTCAAGGTCATGAAGCTTTTCCCCTATATTTCGTTCTAAGAGTTTTATGGTTTTAGCTCTTATGTTTAGGTCTTTAATCCATTTTGAATTAATTTTTGCATATAGTGGGGTTGAAATTCATTCTTTTTGCATGTGGACATCCGATTTCCTAGCCCCATTTGTTGAAAAGACTGTCCTTTTTCCATTGAATGGTTTTGGCACTCTGGTATAAAATAAATTGATCGTATAGGTGAGGGTTTACTGAGCTCTCTATTTCTGTCCCATTGGTCTATATATCTGCCTTTATCCCAGTACTACACTATGTTGATTGCTGTATCTTTCCTAGTAAGTTTTGAAATTGGGACATGTCCTCCAACTTTGTTCTTCTTCTTCTAGATTGTTTTGGCTTTTTGGGGGATTTTGAAATTTCATACAAATTTTGTGATGAGTTTTTCTGTTTCTGCAAAAAAAAGTCATTGAGGTTTTGACAGAGATTGCACTGAATCTGTAGATCACTTTGGGTCATATTGTCATCTTTTTTTTTCTTTTAGAGATAGAATCTCACTCTGTCGCCCAGGCTGGAGTGTAGTGGCCTGACCATAGCTCATTATAACCTTGAGCTCCTGGGTTCAAGTGATCCTTGTGACTTAGCCTCCCAAGTAGCTAGGACTACAGGCATGCACTACTATGCCTGGCTAATTTTTTTAGTTTTTGTAGAGACAGGTCCTTCCTATGTTGCCCAAGCTGGTCTTGAACTTCTGGCCTCAAGTAATCCTCCTGTCTTGGCCTTCCAAAGTGCTGGAATTATAGGTGTGAGCCGCTGCGCCCAGACTGTCATCTTAATATTATGTCTTGCAATCCACGAACATGGGATGTCTTTCCATTTATTTAGGTCTTTAATTTCTTTCAGCAATATTTTATAGTTTTCAGTGTATAAGTCTTTTGCCTTCTTGGTTAAATTTACATATTTATTCAATTTTTATTTCAAAAATTATTTTTATTTTTGATGCTATTATAAATGGATTTAGTTTTTTAAATTTATTTTCAAATTGTTCATTGTTATTGTATATTAATAGAAATGCAACTAGTTTGAGTATGTGTATTTTTGAAAAGCTTCTTAGGGAGATCTGATGCATGTCTTTGTCTAGGCTTGCCCAAACTTTTGAGTAGGCTTTGGGACTAGAAAGTGGTCTCAGCTTCACCTCTGCCACTTATCCCCTTACCAGCTTATCACCTTGGACATTTACTCATCATTAAAATGGGAATGATACTATTGATCATACAGGGTTGTTTTAAGGATTAAATGAGATAACTGTGTATATTACCTGGAATTTACTAACCCCTTAACAAATATTAATTAGCATCCATTTTTTTTCTTTTTATTTCACTGTTGTTCCTAGATAAGGTAATGCTTGAGGTGAGTTTGAAAGCCAAATAGAAGTTAGGTGAAGGAAGAGTGTTCCATGCAGAAACAGCCAAACATATGAATATACAGCTTTGGGAAAAGGCTCACCATAACTATATGGTGGTTAATGACACAGGATTTGGAATTAGGGAGATATGGATTCAAATTCTAGCTCCTCCACTTCTTCATTTTATGTCCCTGGATAATTTATCCTTTATGACACATGTGTCAAAAAAGAATTTAAAATGGAAATTGGAAAATATTTTGAATGCAAAAACAAAATATCAAAAATTTGTGGCATGTTGCTAAAGTAACACTTGGGGTATGTTCATAGCACTAAGTAGCCGCATTATAAAAGAAGAAAGGTCTCAAGTCAGTGACTTCAGCATCCACTTAAGAAATTAGAAAAAGAAAAGCAAATTAAACCCAAAATAAGCAGAAGAAAAGAAATAATGAAGATCAGATCAAAATCAGTGAAATGGAAAACAGTAAAAAAAAAAAAAAAAAAAAGATACAGAAAATCAGTAAACCCCAAAGCTGGTACTTTGAGAAAAATCTATAGAATTGATACTCTGGCCAGACTGATAAGGGGGGAAAAAAAAAGATAAGACACAAATTTCCAACATCATGAATGAGAGAGCAGATATCACTACAAATACAAAAAGTAATAAGGCAATATTATGATTTATATCAATTATGCCAATAAAGGGGGAAACTTAGATGAAATGAACAATGTCTGTGAAAGATAAAAGCTACCAAAGCTTATTCAGGAATAAATAGATGACCTGGATAGTCTTGTATCTAGTAAAGAAACAGAATTGATAAATTAGGCTTCATCAAAATAGAACTTCTGTTCTTTGAAAGACACCATTGAGAGAATAAAAAGAAAACAATACAATTTAAAAATTGACAAAAGAGTTGAACAAATACTTGATCAAAGAATGGCAATGAATAGCAAAAACAACATCAAAAAAGATGCTCAACATCAATTCTTTTTAGGGAAATGCAAATGTAAACCACAACAAACAACTCTACATACCTATTAGAATGGCTAAGATTTTTTTATTTGTATAAATTTGTGGGGCACAAGTGTAATTTTGTTACACGGATATATTGCACAGTGGCGAAGTCAGGGCTTTTAGTGCATCCGTCACTAGAATAATGGACGTTGTACCCATTAAGTAATTTCTCATCATCCACCCACTGCCACCCCCCTTCCAAATCTCCATGGTCTATCATTCCACACTCTATATCCACGTGTACCCATTGTTTAGCTTCCATTTATAAGAAAGACATGCAATATTTGTCTTTCTGTGTCTGAGTTGTTTTATTTAAGATAATGGCCTCCAGTTCCAACTAAGTTGCTGCAAAAGATGCGACTTCAGAATAGCTAAAATTAAAAAGACTGACCACTCCACTGTGAAGATGTTGAAGAACTGAAACTCCCAAATACTGCTTCTGCGAATGTAGAATTGTACCGTCACTCTGGAAAACAGTTTGGCAGTTTCCTAAAAAGTTAAACACATATCTACCATATGACCCAACCATTTTATTTCTACATATTTATTCTAGAGAAAAGAATGCATATGTTCACACAAAAACCTGTACATGAACGTTTATAGAAGCTTTAATAGCCAAAAACTGGATATAACCCAAATATCTGTCATCAGGTGAATGGAGAAACAAAGTACGGTAGTATATCCAAATAATAGAATGCTTCTCACTAATGAAAAGGAGCAGACGCTTCATACATGCAACAACATGATTAAATCTCAGAATAATTATGTTGAGTGAAAGAAAACCAACCAAAAAGAGTGCATAGTACACCATTGCCCTTATAGAAAGCTTGATAAAATACAAACTTAATCTGTAGGCACAGAAAGCAAATCAGTGGTTGCTTGGGGATGGGAGTGAGGGGTGGGGACAAAAGGTAGGGAATACAGAGAAAAATGAGGAAACTTTTGGGGATGACAGTATATGTTCACTATGTTGCCTGTCATGATGGTTTCACACGTTTCTACTTATGTCAGAGCTCATCAAGTTGTACACTTCAAATATGTGGTTTTTTGGTCAACTCCCTCAGTAAATGAATTGCATGCTATTTTGAATTATCTGCACAGTTCTACCCTTTATTTTACCCGTTATTATACTTTCTTTTCATATTTGTGTTATTGTTTATCCATGGCAGAAAAGTTAATCTCAATTTGAAGAGGTGGAGACATTTCCCTTGGTGGAAGCAGGATTGAGTAACTTGGGATGATGGAATGAAAATTTGAGGCATCCTAGTTTTTCTGGTCTATGTGGCGATAGTTTGTGAGGTTTGTTATTTGATTTTTAACAGGCAGCTTGTTTAGTTTAAGGAGCATGGAATTTGGAGGCAAAGAATTTGTGCTTTGCCATTTACTGGTTCTTACTAACATTGGGCAAGTTGCTTAATTTCTGAACCACAGTTAACACATCTCAGGGTTGAGGACAATTATTGTGAACATATTTTGGTCAGGAATCAGTTGTTTTAAGTGAAGAAACCTCCTTAAACTAGTGCAAGCAAAAAAGGGAATGTAATCGCAGGATATAGAGGTATCTAATGCATTCTGGGGCAGGAAGTTCAGCCGGGGCCTCAGGAGGGACTGTGGAATGAAGATGAGATCACTTTCGTATATTTGCTTCTCATCAGCCTTTTGCTTCTCTCCTCCCCCAGCCCCAGCCCATTTATCTCAGAACTTCCATTTCTCTGTGCATATGGGCCAGATACACAGCCATTCTGGACCTAGTCCTCCATCAGTTTCTGTCTCTCAGAATTGATTGCCAGCTCCTAGTTTTCAGCAGAAACTTTTCTGGAGTCCCTGAGGCCTGATAACAGATTCTCAGGAGAGGTCGTCTGACTGGTTCAGCTGGGTTCTGGGGTCCATCATCAAGCTATTATGAGCCATGGCTGGAAGGGTGGAGTCATGTAGCTCACTCACTAGGGGCTTTGAGAATAGATTTTTGAAAAGGGCTGCATGAGACAGGCACATTGAATACTACATGTGCTACAGACCCTTGGTATTCCATGAACCAGCAACATCAGCATCACCTGGCACTGGTGAGGGATGCAGAATCTCTGGCCCTGACCCAGACCTGCTGTACTTTAACACAACGTCAGGTGGTACACATGCACATTAAAGCTTAAGAAACATTGCCATAGAAAAGGGTTTCTCCACTTCAGCACTGTTGACATGTGGCAATAGGTCCTTCTTTATTGTGGGGGGGCCATCCTGTACATTGTAGGATGTTTAGCAGCATCGCTGACCTCTACCCACTAGTTGCCAGTGACAAGCAAACATGTCTCCAGACATTGCCACATGTCCCCAGATGGGGAAAATTGCCCTGGTTGAAAATCATTGCTATAGAGGATTTAAAAAAAATAACATGTAAAGTGTTTTATAAACCATTAATATCTATACAAATATTAGTTGGTTTAATGGGATTTGCCCTCCAAAAGCCAAAGCCCATGTAAAAGGGTAGATTTAATATCAGGCTTTTGGTGGGTTTTTATTTCTTCATAATGTCAGGGTTTTTTATAACATCCTTGTAAACTTTATTATATTAATTTAGAAAGCCATTTCTTTTCATTTTTCAGTATATGGTAAAATGTTTATTCACATAGATATCATGTACACATTAAATTTGAACGGAGCCACTTATGTAATTGTACTTGTTTTCTATAACATACCTCTTGTCATTGAACAGGGATCTTTTGAAAGAAACCTCTTTGGGAAGTTCAGGCTATACTCATTCAGGAAGTTCCACTGCTGTGGCCAACTGTGGGGATGTGAAAACAGGTCAAATCCAGTTCAAAGAATTTAAGTTCTAATGCACAAATGTTTGAAGCTCATTGAAATAGATTATAAAAACTGGAATCATTATAGTAGCTTTCTGGAAACTTTTAACAATAAATAATGGAAGTAAATTTTTTCTCAATTTCAATTTCTTGTTTTGGAGAAGAAACCCAAGTGTGCTTTCCAAAGGGACTTTGTTGGCCTCACCTAATGTGGTTTAAAAGTTCGTTTTTCACATCCTTCATTTGTTACTTACGCTACTATTTAAATTCCCTTCTTAGAGGAAGGAGCCTATTGTCATAATAGCATTGAGTGCATTCTCAATGAGTATTTGTGAGATGGAAAGAAGGAAGGACCAAGGAACAAGCAGACAAGCCAGAATGCTGCACAAAATGCCAGCTGTGGCTGACTCTCTCCATGGAACACACCTGCTGTGTTCAGTGTTGTGCTGAGAGCATCTCTACAGAAGGGCCTTCCAGTTTCTGGACATGTTCTCTCCAGAAGCCAGACTCTAAGGACATATTAAGCAAATTAATTCCTTTTTTGTCAGCATATCTAATGCTTGTCCCTCATTATAAATGGAGTTCCTTCATTGTCTTAGGCCAAAGGGTCATTTTAAAACATGGATGTATGCATATTTTAAAATAAAATGAAAAGATGTGTGCATAATTTGTTCCCATTTCTAGGGTTTAATATCCATATTAAGAGGTTGAAAAGGGATTGTGCAGATTAGCTGAGGCCTTGTTTCCAGCCACTCCCTGTTGGGGTCATCTTGAACATTAACAATCAGATCTGAAAGATTCATTTCAACTTAAAATCTTTCACAATAGAAGAGAGTTGACTGATACTGTCATACATGTCTGAAGATGATGAATAGCCCTTTCTCTCTTGCCCAATAGAAGACAGATAGCTTCTGAACATTTCTTAGTGCAGAACTCAATAACTAGCCTCAGAAGTAGTAATTGCTGGGTCTGCAATCCAACTTTGTGCTCGTACATTAGGTTTAGTCATTAAAGTCTCACATGCTAGGGCAGAAGGAAGACATTCTCACATGCAGAATGAATTTTGAAGAGGAAGTACTTGTACTGTAGCTTCAGACATTGACGATACAAAGTGCCAAGACTTATGTTTTTCTTGTCAGCAAAGGGAGAGGGACTTAAAATCACTTTCAGGTCATGTAGATTTTCTGGGTTACCCACAGTGGCAGCCGTGAACTACACTTGGGATTTTCTCTCTTTTGAAAACATGTGGGTGTTGTGTTCTGCTTTACCTCTCACATCTGGTGATCAGAGCTCAGGGTCAACAGGGGAAATGTCTGACTGTGCACGCAGATTTGCAGTTTGTCCATAAAAGATTTAGTGCTGTTTTTTCAGGTCTCTGTGTCAGGCTTCAACTGCATTAATGCTCATTAAAGAGCAACAGCTATGGAACCCAGGCAAATACACAGAGCTCCCATCAATACTGAGAGAAGTGGGTGTGTAGCAGGGGGATGTGGGAGTGAGAATGGGAGAACAAAATTAGGCTCCTAAGGTAAGATCAATAAAGCATCATTTAACTGCTTCTTGGATTTGTTGTTTCAATCCTTTTTACTGAGAAACCACTAGATGCCAACCACTATTCCAGGAGTGAAGAATACAAAGTTGAATAGATAGATATAGTCCTTTCCCTTTCATACCCGTAGTCAATTAGGATAAAGACATACAGAGTAAACA
Source organism: Propithecus coquereli (assembly GCF_000956105.1). Taxonomy (NCBI): domain Eukaryota; kingdom Metazoa; phylum Chordata; class Mammalia; order Primates; family Indriidae; genus Propithecus; species Propithecus coquereli. Next base: position 2,473,566 of record NW_012145634.1, read on the forward strand.
ATAATTTCAGCCTCACCTGGTCAATCCCTGACTGAGTCAGTCTCTGAAGCAAAGGTAGCCCTGGGTTATTAGCTAATGAAATCTAGAATTAGTCTTGTGCCCTAAACTATGGTATGCCCAGACACTCATAAGCTCCCTGAGCTCAGTAGCTGGACCCTCACTCTATCCTTGTCCACCCAGTTTTTGTGACTGTGCTTTTGCTTGATTTTCTGTTTAGCCTCCTAGTTCTTAATACTAGAGCTGGAGCCTGGACTCTGACTCTACCTCTTATCAGTCCTCTTCCTCCTCAGGCCTGTATTCTTCTTTCCATATTCCAGTTGCTTCCTGGAATCCTGTTCCAACTGACAGCGTTCCCAGAGTCACACCATTATCACCTGCTCATTTTAAGTACCTGTTAACTCTTACAGTTGTATCCAACCCACCAAATTGGACTTTCTTACATACCAGGTACTGTCTCTGCTCTATGTGGATTTGTTGCATCTCCATGGATATATATTTAGGTAGATACTAGGTCTGCACTCCTCCTTCTTCATAACTGTCAAGCTCATTAATTCTCCTCACCCTAATATTGGCTCTTCTCAACTTCTTTCTATTCCCCACTAACCACATTGCATGCTCCAACATGTCTGTGGCATACACACTCTTAAGGTGGTCATCATGATTCTTGTCTCCTGGTATTCATGCTCTTGTATGATCCCCTCCGCTTGAGTCTGGGCAGGACTGTGACTTGCTTCTAACAAATGGAACATAGCAGAAGTGGCAGGATATACACAATTATGTGCATGTGATTATGTTCTATAAGATTGTAGCATTTGTCTTGCTGGAGTCTCTCCTTTGCTGGCTATGGGGAAGCAAGTAGCCATGTTGGTGAACCCCATTTGGCAAAGAATTAAAGGTAGCCTTGAGGAGCTGTGGGCGGTCTCCACTGACAGCTAGCAAAAAGTCGAACCTCTTAGATCTGCAATTGCAAGTAACCAAATGCTGCCAACAACCCCACAAGCAGGGAAGCAGATCCTCCCCAAGCTGAGGACCCAGCTAAGCTATGTCTGGACAGCATGGTGTCACTGCCCAGATTGATGCTAAGGCTCCAGCAGGTTTTTCCTACCGTTGCTTTTGTACTGTCAGTGCAAACATCATCACAGTAAAAAAAAAAAGTCTGACTCACATAACTTTGAGATAAAAATGAGTGTTATTTTAAACTACTAAGTCTGTAGAAATATTGTGATGCAGCAATAGATAACTAATACAATGTCTCAGTGGAGCAAAACAAGAGACAGCAATTAGAATATCTGTTCTGGTTAAGTACTTGGCATCTGGTAATTAGATGTGTAATTGTGCTTTATTAAACATTTTTTCCTCTCTCCAACTAACATTCCTAACGAAATGGGAAATTTTTATTTTCTACAAGGAATTGGTTCATCACCGTAATTGTCTCATTCCTGAAACAGGTGTCCTAGATAAAGGACACCAGATGGGATCCAGCAGCTGGAGTAGGAAAACTCTGAAATCACAGAGATTACGTTGAGTGCAACCTTGTGTGTAGTGAGAACAAAGAAAAAATAGAAGAATTCTTAAAGATTTTCCTGAGAGTGTTGAGGAAGGTGTCAGTAATATCTTAAGTGCAGTAATAAGTGGTTCAGGATGAGTGTTTATCATCACATTTGAAATGGAAACAGTTTACAAATGTTTACTGGCAGAAAATATAAACATTTGTCCAAAGCATTTTCAAATCTCTTGGTTTCATAACAGTGTTAGGTTGATCTGTTATTTATTCATCATTCTCATGGTAATTTTTCCACTTACTGTTAGTTCTTCTGATCTTCAGTCATTTAACCTTTCTTGGCCTTTGCATATGTGTAAAAATGGGATACTGTCCATTTTGTGTAGGGGAAAGAGAGTTAAAAATAATATATTGTGAACACCTACTGAGTACTTTGCTATTTGTTTCACATCTCATATGATCTTCTTCACAGTAGGTCTATGAAATGGGTATTTTTATCTTCATTTTGTTGAGTGAGCAAACTAAGGCCAAAAGAGGTTAAGTAATGTACCCAAGAGCACACAGCTAGTAAGTCTCAGACAGAATCTAAATCCTGCTGATTTCAAATGTGTCTTTCCTTGACACCAGTGGTTCTCAAAGTATGGTTCATGGATTCCTTGGGATTCCTGAGATCCTTTCACGGAATCCATGAAGTCAAAACTATTTTCATAATATTAAGATATTATTTGTCTTTTTTTTTTTTAAAACTATGTTGATGTTTGCACTTACAGTACAAAAACAATGGTAGAAAAAACCTGCTGGAGCCTTAGGATGAATGTGGGCAGTGGCACCATGCTGTAATAGAAGTCATTGTATTTATTCTTCACTGCCATAAACTTGCAGTTAAAAGTGGGGGAGAAAGCCAGTTTCTAGTTTAAAAGGGGGAAAGAAAGCCAGTTTCACTTAAGAATGTCCTTAATGAAGCAATTAAAAATATTGACTTTATTAAATCTCAACCCTTAAGTACATTTCTTTTTAACATTCTGTGTGACCAAATGTGTGGCATGCATAAACTGTGTACGAACCAAAGCACAGTGGTTGTCCTAAAGAAAAGCACTTGTGTGATTGTTTGAGTTGTGAGCTGAGTGGCTGTTTTTTCATGGAACACATTTTTTTTTTTTAATGTGAAAGAAATGGACAGAAAAACTGTGGTTTTCTAGACTTGGATATTTGGAGAAATTTTATCAAAAATGAATGAGTGACGGGGACGGTGGCACATGCCTGTAGCCCCAGCTACTCAGAAGGCTGAGGCAGGAGGATCACTTGAATTACTTGAGCCCAGGAATTTGAGGCCAGGCTGGGCAACATGGCAAGACCCTGTCTCTTAAAAAAAAAAAAATGAGTGAGCCTGTCACTTCAAGGAAAACAGTATTTGTTGCCAATTCATGCTTTCAAGGAAAATTTAGAATTTTGGAAAACTTGTATTCACCACTGTGACTGTGAGCTTGACAACTTCCTAATATTTAAAGATTATCCTGATGAGATTGGTGGTGAGTTTTTGATATTATATAATGAAATGTGTCAATATTTGGAAGCTCTGTAGCCTCAGTGAACAATATTTTCCAAATAGCCAATGCATGATGTTATAAAATTATGAGTGGGTAAAAGATCCATTCAAAGTGCAAGATAGACCAGTGGATTTTAAAGTAATAGAGTACAAAAAGTTCATTGACATAGTCTCGGATTCCATGTTGCAGCTAATGTTTAAAAAACTGTTATGTGTCAAGTTTTTGAAATAGTGGTAAGGAATAATATCCACATCATCCCTTTTCCAATTACGTACTATGTGAGGCTTGGTTTTTTTAATATATGTATATTTCAACCAAAACAACATATTTCAACAGATTGAATGCAGAAGCAGATATGAAAGTTGTCTTCTTTTAAGCAAACATTAAAAATTTTTAAAAATGTAAGTGATGCCATTCTTTTCATTGTCATTTTAGAAGATATAGTTACTTTTCATAAAAATATTTATATTAACCTGTAATGGATTTATAATTTTATGGGTTAATATTCAAAAATTTTAATTTCTTACATATTAAATACTGCTATGTACTGTATGACCCACATAAACAAAAGCTCTTTGAAGTGTGCTTGGTAACTGTATAAAGGGATCCTAAGACCAAAGTGTTTTTAGAACTGATATTTTATACTGTTGTCTCTATACACCTATTCTAAAACTAAACTGATGTGTTATAAGCAGACTAACTTGATAAGGCACTTTAAAGATGCATATTCCTTTAAATAATGATAATGAGCCTGTTTCACCTTTATTTTAACTATTAGCCTTGATTTTGCTGTTGAGAAAGAAATCTCCTGATGATATCAGGAGATTATATACAATTATCACTGTCCTCCATCACCACAATTCCTTTTTACTAAATGGAATCTATAAATCAGACATGACTTGACTGAACTGATATAATGGGTATATGCTGAAATTCATTGCATATTCATTTCTGAATTTATTGTTAGGTCATTTGTAGATTTTTCTGGCAATCTAGATTTTTCTGGCACTCAATTTTAAAGGTGCAAAACTGCAGACTGTTTTACCGATGAGTTTATGTGGTTTACAGTCAGACTTCCCATTGAAATAATTCCTTAGGCTTGCAGTCTAGAAGCAATATAAATTGAGGTTGTTAATTATTTCCTTTCTTGCATAGCAGATTGATTCTTGGGACCACAGCTGTAGGGCAACGTGTATCTTGTGTAGTCATTAACACTCAGCTGTAAGGAGCAATGGGTTCTCTGACTTGGACCATTTAATAACACCTAATGTATATGCTGTAACTGACTATAGCAAATCTCTTGCCTCTATCTGAGGGTATTGGTATTTTCTTCACACTTAAGCTCAAAGTTTTCATCACATGAAGTTTACTGTTGAAAATAATATTAATTGTCATCAACAATCGTTAGTGGACCTCAGGATCAGTGACTGTGATGTTGCTGCACCTTTGTAGAAGCTGCCAATATCCTTTCTTCCTCAGTGACTGCCTTTGGCTTTGTTTTTTTAACTTTCTCTCATATGTAAATGAGGCCACATAAGGCATATAAATTCAGCTTAGTAGGATTCCACATAGCAAAAATGACATAAACACAATCAATTCCTTACTACTTCCCACCTTACAACATATAACTCAGGTGTTAACATGTATCTCACTCCAAATACCTCATGGCTAAAGGAGAGTTAGATTTGTTAATGAATTTATGCACTGAAGGTTCAGTTCAAGCTTAGCTCTTCGAAGGCTTTGCTTTCTTTGCACCTCTACTTGTTGAACCCAGTCCATGTTGAATTGATCACTCCTTCCTTCATCCCTGATTACATGGACTTCTTTCAAATCAGCTATGATAGTTACTGTACTTGTTATGTGCCAGGTCTCCATAGTGCATTCTAAGCCTTTCAGAGACACGGACTGTGTCCCATTCATTCATTCTGCAAACGTTGAGTGCCTCTCTTTCTGTCTCATTGCTGTGCTGGGTGCTAAGGAGGCAGCAGTGACCCAGCATACTTGCATTCTCAGAACCTGGACACATGCATCCCCAGTGCCTAGCCCCATAGGGTCTGCTGTACAGGAAGGGCTTAACAAAACATGTCTATTAAATGGTAGGATGCTTTTCATTCACAGTATTTTCTGGTATTTAATTTTTAAGCGAATCAAAATTTAATGAGCCTCTACTTTGTGCAAATATGGTTTTTTCTTCTCTGATTTCAAGAAAATCTTTGTGTCTAAAACTGAAGGGTTAATGAAAACATGCCTTATATTTGCACTATGCCTAACAATTTACAAATACTTTCCTACATTTATTTCATTTGGTCTTATAGTAACCTTAACATAAGTAAGGAAGATGGTTTTATCCCTATTTTGTATGTGGCTAATGAGAGGCAGAACATCACTAGGACCTTAGTCTTCTGATTCAACCCTAACATACCTGCACTTACAAACATATCCTCTCTCTCTGTCTCTCTCCCTCTCTCCCTCTCTCTCTCTCTCTCTCTCTCTCTCTCTCTCGCATGCACACACACACATACGCATGCTTTAAAATCATTTTAGAGATTTGTCAACTTGAGATGGCCTTGCTTTTATTTCCATAGAGATAAATTCCGTAATGAGGCCACTGTTTCAGGGAAGCAAATTAATCACCAAATAAGGAGGCAAAGAACAAAGAGAGCCGAGGAGGTGTTAGTTTTCAAAGCCACACCCAATTAATATGTTCCATCATTGGGACCTCTACCTTCCTTTTGTAGTGTGTGAAATGGTAGCACAGTAGTAGCGATCACGAATGAGCATGGTATTTCATTGCTGGAAGGCACCGTGGGGACCAGTCTCCTCTTTACAGCTAAGGAGACTGAAGTACAGAGAAGTGAAATGATTTACCTAAAGTCTTTCAGCTAGTTTGGTGGTAGGTGATCTATGAGATCACTTAGCATGAAAATCTGAAACTGTAAGAACAATGGTTTTTGTTTACAATGTTGATTACAAGGCTCTGTGTCTGACAACCCTTTTAATTCAGCTGACCTATTTTGAGTGAATGGCGTTAAAGTAATTTTCGTTGGCAGATCCCAGGTGATTCTAATGAGCAATTGCTCTTATGAATGATTGGAGATTGACCCTCTAATATGTAGAGGATAAGCACCTTCAGCGTAAAATCTGAGCACATAATTTTCTGACAGACCTCTTCCCAGAGGCTGAAATTGGTTTCCGGTCTGTCAAGTCTCAGAGTCAATTCTAGGTGTTGACTACAACTTTTCTGCATCTTTAAAGGTTTGCACATATATATATGTGTGTGTGTATATATATATATATACACACACACATATATATATATACACTCACACACACACACATATATGGATATATGTGTATATATATATATATATTTTTTTTTGTGTGTTAGAGGTTAAAATACTATATTTTAGAAGGCCATGGATTGTGATAGCTTGAGTTCATAGACTATTAATTTATATCGTAACAGGCAAATTACTATTGTGTGAGGACTATAGCTATGCCTGGTAACTAGGGGAGGTCATATATGAGTGTGTGGCTATTTTTATTCCTAGATTCCCAGATTCTTGGAACTTCCTTGTTTTCTGGATCATGGCACAAGAGATTAGAAATTGTTGAGATTCAGTTAGAGCTGAGGCTTTAACCTGGTTCTCCTGATTCCTCTTGGTGGTGCTCTTTTCACCAATCTACCCTGTAAGTTTGTAGCTATTCCAGGAATTTCTACCATTTCTGTTGTTTTAGTCATGTATTATATGGATGAAGAGTTGGTAATGGATGATAATGAGAACCAGAGCAAAGCACCATTAGACTTGACTAGTACTAAGTTACTTTGTCTTTAGTCATTACAAAATTTGCATTTGTGATGTCAATCGGTGCAGCTTGGGAAACCCATGTGTCCTTTATTCATTCAGCAAACATTTAAGTATCTTGCAGCATTTTAGGCAGGTTACGGAATGGAGGGAGGAGATTATACCCACACGTGTGCGTGTGTAAGCAACACCTAGGTTTAGTACATCATGGATATAGGACTTGTTAGAAGAAAGGCGGCTGCATAGAGTAGTCATAGATGCAGCATATCGTTTTTCTTGACCCCTGGCTGCCTGCAGGGTACACAGCTTCCTGAGACAACCCTCATACAAGTGAAGTTCTGCCATGCCGGGTACCTCCTCCTCCACACCCTTTCATTTTCAGGGTTCCATCACTGTTTCAAAAGACCTTACATTTGCAATCTATGTGCTTAATTTAAGTACATGTTTACAAATGTAGGGCTCTCCTGGGTCCTCCACCAGGATCAATATGAACAATGCCAAATCCTTCCTGAGGGAGAGAAAACAGAGAACATTCCCCTATGTCCTTGAACCATGTCTCTGCCTTAGCTTTCCAGTATCTCTGAAGTCCATCCTTTGATGCTGATTTTGATGTTTCTAATACTAAGTTTAGAAAAATCTTTTTCTTCTGTACACCTACTTTGTTCTAGGCATTCTGTTATAGGTTTATATAGTTAAGAACCTAGAAAGGTCAGGTATTGTTGGCATCATTTTATAGCTCGAGTAAACTGAGGCCCAGAGGGATAAGTAACTTGTCGGAGGTCGTACATAATAGTTAGTAGAGCCATGATTCGTTTCCACATGTTTCTGATTCCAAAGGTGGCCCCTTGCCCTTTTTAATATGCTATGTAGCCACGGATGGTATTTTGGGGTCAGTGTTTTCCAAATCCTTTTGCGTTCCTCCAGTGGAATGCTACAGTGATCTTCGGGATGAATTAACCTATAGTGATGTCACAGCATTAAAGAACTATTTACTGAAGGCTCCTTTTTTACACAGCTACTCAGCCCCCATGAAATCAAGTGGCAGCCTCTTCAAAGGGTTTAGTGGCTTGTTAGTTATCTGCACTCAGAATTTTCCCTTTAAGGGTTCTATATTCAATTTGTGGATAAATTTAGTAATAGATAAGTCCCAACTGGGACAATCCAGATGTCATTTACATTTATGGGATTGTCCCAAATGTACCTTCCTAATAACATTTTATATTATCCAGTGTTGAAATGTTGGAATGAATTACTTGTTCTGACTAGTCCTTCCCTTTGTCCTTCAAGTTTTATTTCCTTTTCCCCTTCCCCCTCCAGGGTACAGACTTTCCCCCTGTTATCTGCAACAACATGAGTCAGTTGAGCTTAAATTACTTTTGAGTGGCTGTTTCTTGTAATAGTGCTGAGTAAAGTAATAATGAGAATGGCAATTAGAATGTAGTGTGGGTCCCAGGATAGAAAGATGTCAGTTTTCTTTTTCTGACCTACTCATAGCCAAAATTCAGTGACTTTTCAAACCCCTGATGAGAGGACTCATCTCTTTTGTTTATGAAACCCTAGTGCTATTTAAGGCAAAATGCAGCTCCCAAGTCTTAAATGATTTAAAAGAGAAAATACTAATCAGAGCTCATCTACTACAAGGGACATATTAACCAGATTTGTATATCAGCAGAGTAGGCTAAATTTCCCTTTATGGTCTAATGTCTGAGCAACGTGATAAACTAGGTTCTCTTGCACTGGCTCTGGACACTTAACTGCTGCTTGGGCTAGCACAAATACTGTAATTAGCATCTAATGTTATTAAAGTTGAAAGATGATTAGAAAGTGGACGTATTTCATCCCTTCTCCAAAGAATTAAACAACAGAAGATCTAGACGTGCTTTACAACCATAACTTGTGTCAGAGCCCATAGTGAATGAATGAATATTTTATACAAAGAAATCTGAAGGACCTAGAGCATTTGTTAACCAAAATCTTCGTAAGTTTCTCCTTCCTTTTTTAAATGCATATATTTATCATCACTTACCAGTCTGTGATCATGGGCTGTTGTATTTTAATTAGCAATTACTGCAGAGCATCTCACAGCTCACGCAATACATAATTAGAATAATCATGGGAGTAGACTTTGCAAATGGGCTTCCAGGGGACTCAGGAAGAATTTTGAAGGAATGTTTTGCTTTAGATCCTTGGACTCTAACCTTTGCCTTTCCCGATTTTCAATAACGTCCACTCTTTTCCGACACCTCATGGCTACCTAGGTGTTTGTGCAGACAGGGTCTGCAATAGCACTTTCTATTCACCAGATACTTAAACCTTAGTGTGAATCAGTGGGGGGAAAAATCAATGTTATTTCATGAAAATCAATGTGCTACTTCTTCCAAAGGATTATTTCCATTTAAGCCTGATGTCCAATGGTGAAATAAATGATTTTGTGGCTTGTAAAAGGAATTCATGCATGGGGAAAGGAAAAGGATTTGGGGTTATGCCAGCTCCTTCCCTGATCTAGAAAATCATACCTTCATTTCAAAGTTGGCCCTGTTTGCCTAAGTTTAATTTGTATGTATTTATCCCATCAAATGTTTTATGCTGTTTTCATTTAACATCTTCATCACTGAAAATTCTCCTTTAGTTCATACTAGCCAAATAGGTCAGTCATTCACCAGTCTGACGTTTTTCTATGCTAATCTCATTTCTCTCAGTCCTTTGGAAACCACTAGATGGAAGTGTCATTTTATTAAAATTTAATATCAACTTGACCCTGGAGTGTGGGCAGTTGGCAGAATTATCATCAGGTGTAAATTGTAGTCTGGACTTCAGGTGCACATGATCTTTTTTGGTCTTGTCACATGCGTTAATTACTGTGCTATACCACCTTGAACAGAGGCTCTGAGAAAAATGGGTTTTAGAAATTTGAGCATATTTATAGGGAAAGAATGTCTAGATCTATGGAGAAGCAAATGAAGTTGAACAGAGTCATTTCTCTCTCTCTTTCCCTCTCCCTCTCTCTCTCTGTGTGGTATGTGTGTGTGTGTAGCATTAAAATAAAAGAGCATCTCTTCATCTTCACTGTATTCATCTAAAAGGTTTAGGCCATTTTTACTCCCTGTTTCAGTCTGAGGTAGCAAAGGAACATGAAAACACTATAGGTAATATTTCACAAGGACCCTTACGATAGAGATAAGGCTGATAGTTGGTTGCATGTTCCTCCGCCAAGATCATATTTTACCTGGAACACATATTAGTTTTTGGCATTTGGTCTGAAATCCAAGAGACTAAATAAATAATAAACAGTTTTTAAGAGAAGGATAGGGAAAATGCAAGTAATAAAGTAGTATTTACTGCTACCAGGAGTCCTCATCATTTAGACACTTAATTTTCTTTGAATGAGAGCTAGATACATGGCTGTGTTTTCCTAGTGTTCCCTGTAGTGTCTAACATCTATGAGTATGTAATAAATTTTTATCATAATTAATATCCCAAATGGATTGGGATTTTCTCTGGGGAATGGTAGGACTAGAGGCTTAGGAATCTGTGCAAAAGTATATATTTTATGAATTACTGTTGGGCTTTGTCTGAGGGCATCCTGATTTACTTATTCATTGTGTTTCTTGCCTCAAGCCCAGTTCTGTGTGATAGGGTAGTCTTTCACAGAGTGATGAAAGTCAGGCTAGTGTTTATTGTGTCGGATACGTGCAATGGAAAAAGCATGGGCCTTAGAGTTGGATGGAGCTGGATTTGAATTATGGTTCTATTGCAATCTGGAAAATGGGGACAATTTCACTTTTCTTGGGATAATATGAGAATAGAACTACTACATGTAAAGGACCAGCATGGCAGAGGCTCCTGATAAGGATAGCTATTACTACTACCCCATAGACAGAGATATTGTGTCCATGTGGACATCAGAATAAGCAGGTTGGCCTACTCTCTGTGATAGTTATGGTTTGCATATTGGCTAATATCCATCACAGTGTAGTGTACCAACTCCCAACAATTACTGAGTTCAATTCAGCACGTTCTTAATGAGTACTTCTGAGTGCCTATGAGAGAAGGGATTGGGATGTCTTTCCCTCAGGAGCTTACAGTTTAATCCAGGGGACATAGGACTAAATATTTGCTGAGCTTTGTGTAGTATGCATATGCTCTGGTGTTCAGAGAGAGAGAGTGCACAAGCGAGCACCCCATGATGGGTTGGAGGGGAGAGTCAGGATGGATTTTATGATAGAGTTGGCAATTGAGAGGAATTATGAAGAATGGGTGAAGTTTTGACAGCCACAGGTAGGTATGAGAAGTGGGATCAAGGTATTAAAAATAAGGCAATGAATAAACATATTTTCTTTTGCTTGTGTGGTTGTTTTTTAGTGTAGCAATAACATAATCAGAAGAGCTTTGGAACGTATACCATCAGTCTCCTTGAGATGAGTTAGGAAGAGATGACATAAATAGCAACGCTTCTACTGGTGTTCAGTCCTGAGCCTGAGTTTAGCATCTTTATTGAAAATGCAGATAAATGCTTATTAAATTTACAGATAACACAGAATTGTAGCAGGATGGGTGTTAGTCTACAGCAGTGGGGGGCAAGGGGCAGAGGGCTGGGGCTGGGGGACAGGGATAGGATTTAAAAGACTTCCGCAAGTTAGACTCCTGATCACAGATATATAAAATGGCATTCAGTAGAGATCAAAGAATTGGTAGTTTGATTTTGTCATTCAAATAAACAAGCCAAGCCCAGCTGGATAGGGGAATTCATAAAAATTCCCAAAGACTTGACCTGGAAATAATCACACTTCCTTTTATATGAGCACAGTCAGGCACTGGGGACCTTAGGGTCATTCTAAGACTTAGTTTTCCTAAACAAACGTGAAGAACTTTTATAGGTTATAATAAAAATAGCTAGAATTTGTTGAGTGTATACTATTTTATTGTGATAAATAATAGTGAACATTTATGAATATTTGCTTTATGCCAGACCTGAAGATAAATATTATACCTCCCCAAAGCCTTGCAAGGTAGGTCTTTATCCTCATTTTACAAATCAAGAAATGAGCTTTGGAAGATTCAGTAACTTGCCTGCGGGCCTGCATGATGAAGCCACAATTCCTGGCTGACTCAAAAGTCCATGTTTACCTCACTTCACCGTGTTGTTCTTTACCAAAAAATACAAATACCTGCAAATAAGCATAGAAAATAAAGTCTGCAGAATGATATGTGCAGTATGTTATCATTTATACAAAATTTGAAAACATACAAAAACTATCAGTTTTTATGAATTCATAATATACAGTAATGTGCATGGGAGTGGTAAATATCAGATTCAGCATTATGGTTACTCTGGAAAGGGAAGGGAGGGTAAATGTATCTGTACTGTTTATTTTCCTAAAAAAAAAAAAAAAAAAAAACAAGAGAAAATTTCAGGAAAATATGAGAGAATGTTAAAATTTGTTAAAGCTGGGTTATGTGTATTCATTATATTATTTTTTTCATACTTCCTATGTTTGAAACATTTTAAAAGATAAAAAACAAAAAGAAAATCAGGCCTAAATTGCCAGGTAGAAAGCTCTGGTTGCACTTGCATTGGAAGGAGGGAAGAGCTAGGCAATGCTTATACCTCTAAAGTCCCTCATGGCCAGCTGTAAGACTCTGTGGTTCTCCGATGACCACGGTCCCTGCTAGTTTTACTTCTTTATAGCTTTATAAATCTAGATACAGAAGATGATGCAAAGGAGTTTCTTCTACCTGTGCTTGTTTCTTTTGGTTTTAAGGTATTGAATAAAAGCATGATTTTGAAGTTTCTGAATCTCTTTAGATTCAGTGTATCTTGAGAAGAGCCGAGGCTCTAAAGTCAGACTCAGTGAGATTTGAATCTCAGCCCTCCTGCATGAGACTGAGGACAAGTTCCTAAACCTCTCTGAGCCTCTGCTGCTTCTGTGCAATGAAGATAAGACAACTTCCTAGGATTGTTGTGGGAGTTAGAGATGACCTGTATAGAGTCGAACACACAGTAGTTCTCACAGCAGGTTATTTCATTTGGCCTCTGAAGCTCTATTAATTCCATTCAATTCTATATGCTAACTATTTCTCATATCAGTTCACTTGTCTGTAATCCCAAAGCCATCACCCTTATTCAGGCTATGTTTCTCTCTCACCTGGACTTGATAAATGGCCTCCTAACTGATTTCCCTGTGTTTGCATGGGCTCCCCTCCAATTTTTCGCTTCTCTGTAGTCAGATCTTTCAGAAACCCAAATCAGACTTCACCCTTTTTCCTTGCTTATTCCAGTCTTTCTCGTTCCCTGTTGAGCACTCCTCTGAGTGTCCTTGCCGTCCTCTCTAATCTTTCTCACCACTGTCACTGCAACAGAGGCTGCATTTCATGCCTCACCTGTGCTGAGTTTTCTTGGTAACTTGAAAGCTCCATGTCCTCTGTTGCCTCTTGCTTCTTGTCTTCCTACCCCTGCACCTTCTCTCACCTCACCTTTCTAATTCTTACTACTTCTTCAGGCTTCATTTTAAATCTCAGTTTCTCTGGTAGGCTTTCCCTAAACCCTAGAGGAGGTTAAGTCTTCTTGCTGTGTGTTCACCTCACCACCTGCCCTTTCCCAGTGCTCATCAAACATCGTACTGTAATTTCATGTTTGAAGCCAGTGCTCTACTCTAGCCCTACACACTTCATGAAAGCAAAGTGCATCATGGGCACTGTTGTGTCCTCAGCCTAGCTGGCAGATAACAGGTTCTCAATAAATATTGGCTTGGTCGTTTGAATGAATGAATGAATTTGGAGATCGATCAAGTCCTGCACCTATACTTTACTCTTTGCTCCTGGTTAAATGACCTGGTGCACTCTCAGTTTTCCAGCCTCTGAAGTGAGATAACAACATCCAAGTCTAGTGTGCTGTGTGTTGCAAGTCAGCCAATGGATGTAAACTGCCTGGCACATAGTAGATGCTAATCAGTTCCCTATTGGTCATTTAGGCTGTTTCTGATAATTTTTTATTATCTTTGTACATGTTTCTTTGTGTTTCCCTAGAAGGAATGTTTAGAAATAGAATTGCTGGGTTGCAAGTTGTCACTTCTGGAAATATATTTTTTAAAATGATTTGGATTGCATTGTATGTACAATATATTAAACCACTCTTTATTTAACGTTATATCATGACACTGACAAAGAGTGAACTATTGGTTTGCCAAATCTGTTTTCTCTTTTTTCTGGACCTGTGACTAGACTGCATTTCCTAGCCTACTTTGCAGGTAGTTGTGGTCTATGACTCAGTTCTGCAAAACAGCATGTGAGTGGAAGTGATTTTTGCTACTTCTAGGCTTGGTGCATAAGAAACTCCTATTCATGATTGTCCATGCTTTCTTCAAATGCTAGGTGCATACTGACACTAAGGTTAACTTTGGAAGCTACCGCGTGAATATGATAGAGCTGCCAGCAGCTAGGGTCTCTGAATGCTTATGTGGAACAGGGCCCTATCTCCATCCTGTTTTGCCCTGTCAATCTGACACCATCTTGGACTGTTCATGAGCAAGAATTAAACTTTTCTGTGTGTTAAGTCAGTGAATTTTGGTGCTTGTTACAGCCGCTAGCACTATCCTAATTAGTCGAGTGAGCATTTTAAACATTTCATTATATGCCCTAAAAACATTATTTTAAATAACTGTATGGTATCTCTTAACATGATTGTGCCACACTTTATTTAATCGTTCTGCTATTATGGAGCATTTAACATGCTTACAATCTTTTTCTTTAATGTGACAACTTTACAAAAATCTTCATTCAACTTTCTCATTATTTTGTTTGTATAGAGCAATGGTTTTCAACTGGGAAAGACTTTTCTCCCCAGGGGACATTCAGCAATGTCTAGAGACATTTTTGGTTGTCATGACTGGGGGTGTGTGTGTTACATTTAGTAACATCTGTAATAATTACTGACATCCAGTGGGTAGAGGTCAGGGATGCTGCTAAACACCCTGTAAAGCACAGGACTGCTCCCCACGGCCAAGAATTATCTGGCCCAAAATATCAATAGTGCCTAAGCTGAAAATTAGAATCGTTTTGAATCTAGAAAGAAAATTACTTTGTAAAAGGACATTTTAGGACTGTTGACTTGTTCTCTCAAGTAGCTTTTCAGAAAGGTTTTATATTCCTACCAGTTTATATTCCTACCAACAGTTCATGAGAATACTCACCTCACCCCATTCTCACCAATATGGTGAGATGTTTTTCTAGTTTTTTTATATTTTACTCTTTGAAAGGTAAAGTGAAATCTTGTTTTCTTTTATGACTCTTAATTACTAATGAAGATGAATTTTTCCATATGTCTGATTTTTTTTTTTATATTCTGTTAGCAAATTGTAACATCCTTATGCCCATTTCTTATTTGTGGCAGATATGTTTTTTCAGGAATTTTTTTTTTGCCATTTAATTTTCTTTATAATATTATCTATGTTTTTGACATAAATTTAAAAATGTCATTCAGTCATATCCTTTGATTTGATTATTTGTGATTTCTGTTGTTTTTAGGCTTAGTCCTTCCCCACTGAGATTAAGTAATCACTTATATTTGCTTCTAGTTTTATTCTTTGTGTTTAACTTTTTTTGTCCATCTGATATTTATTTTGAAGAACTGTATAATTTTTAACCAATGGTTCCATCTCTATTTAGTTGGTAATTCTTTATTTCTCCATTGATCTTGAAACCAGAATTTTTGAAGGAGGCTTTAGCATAATTTGAAACAAATAAACCTGCATTTAAACATGTTTCTTATAATTAAAAATTTAATGCAAATGTGAACCATGGCCTAGAAGCAGGAAATGAAGAGGATGTTTAGAGAACAACAAATATTCCAGGAGGTCTGGGTTGTAAGGAGGGAGATGAGAGTGAACGAGAGGGTTGGAATCCCAGTGTGAAAATCATTACTTGCCAGGCCTAGGGGTTAGATTAGTATGCACTGGGAAGTCATCAAAGGTTTTGAAACAAAGGGATGGCATAATCAGAGCTATAGTTTAGGGAAATTAACAGAGTAGTAGAACAGAGAGGGTAGAGGCCAGGCCACCAGCTAAAAGACTGGTAAAGCAATGCGGGTGAGAGATAGAGAGGCCCGGAGTGGGAAAGCCCTAAAGTAAGAACAGGTGTCTCAAAAAGCAAATTCCCAAATCAGTCAGGCAGTACCGTGGATGAGTGAAGTGTGTTTAGATGTAGAGAGTGATGGGGTCTATGGGGAACTTGAAAATGCATATATATGCTTCCTAACAAGGACAGCCACTGTTCAGTTAGGTGGTTTTTCCTGTGTGGGAATTTGGGTCAGTGTTGTCAGATTTCAGTTTTTTGTTTCTAGGAAAGCTGGAAACCTGGATTTTTATGTGAGATTTCCTAATTAAACAAAACACTATGTGAACCAAATAAAACATGTTCGTTGGCCACCATTTGCTACACTGACATACCTCAGAGGTAGATTCGGAAGAACTTACCCATCATTAGATACAGGGGAAAAGGAGGAATCAAATAGAGGAATCAAAATACTGCAGAGAAAGTGATATGGCCTAACAGTGATACAGCACAGGATCTTGAGCTGGAGTGATTGGGCTCAAATCCTAGCACTGCTTCTTATTAATTGGATGGCCCTGGGCAAACACTTAACCTCTCTTCTGTAAAGTGGGGATGATGATAATATCTATCTCATAGGATTGTTGAGAAGATTAAATGCATTAATACATGTAAAATGTTTAGGCTAGTTCTTGACACAGAATACTCCCTCAGCAGGTGATTACTATTATTTTAAGTTGTCATTAGAATGAACACGGCAGGTAAAAGAACATGTTGTGAGTACAGCCAGCTTGGCTTTAAATCTCTGATACTTTTCAGCTCTGTGACCATGGGCAAGTTACTTCATCTCTCTCTGTCTCGTCTGTAGTGGGAAATAACAAATGATACCTTCCTAATTCTGTTGCTTATAAAGTACCCAGCACAATGCTCTAGTAATAACTAGATTTGTTGAATATTTTTTTTTTCTTTCAGACAGAGTTTTGCTCTGTTGCCCAGGCTAGAGTGACGTGGCATTAGTCTAGCTCAGGGCAACCTCAACCTTCTGGGCTTAAGGGATCCTCCTGCCTCAGCCTCCCAAGTAGCTGGGACTATAGGCGCTTGCCACCACGCCCAGCTAATTTTTTGTTTCTATTTTTAGTTGCCAGGCTAATTTTTTCTATTTTTAGTAGAGACAGGGGTCTCGCTCTTGCTCAGGCCAGTCTCTAACTCCAGATCTCAAGCGATCCTCCTGCCCCGGCCTCCCAGAGTGCTAGGATTACAGGCATGAGCCGCTGCTCCTGGCCTGTTGAATCTTTTTGAAACTATTTAATAAGCTTCTTAATGAGAAAGCAAAGCTGAGTGTCACACCCAGTTGATTGTCTGTGATTAGGATGACGTTCCTTTCCACCTCCCTTTAATTATTCTCCCCTTGCCTTAGC
>NW_012145634.1:2492372-2519149 GCF_000956105.1 Propithecus coquereli
GAAATCCCTTCTTGTTAGTATGCGCACATCTTTTCTTTGGGCCAATTTCCCCAGAAACTTCCAGTGTAGCTGCCAACATTCTGGAAACAGAGCAGAGCAAAGGGGCTTGTAATATGGGGAGAAAGGTGCTGGGTGAGGAGAATCTCACCTTTCAGAATGCAGACTTTCACTGATCTCCCTTATTTTTACTGTAGCATTTCATTTCTTTCTTCATCTCTAAATTTCCCCAGACAGTAGGCTTCTATCTTTTGCCAGATTAGGGGAGCCGATCTAGGGTCTAAGTGCTTCTTATGTAAGTTTATATCCCATCCTTTGTTTTCAGCCCTACACCCCTTCTCCTGAACTTCAGAAGCCCTTAGTGCCTCAATTCCTGCTCCTTTCCAGAGTTCTGCAGCTGGACTTGGCTTGCCTCTTATTGGCATCCCTCCTTGCAGGCAATTTGGTTTCCGTTTTCCCTATCCTGCTAAATTAGTTACCATTTATCCATCTGCTTTCCATCTTCCAAAATTCTGTGGATATCTTTCATCTGCTGTCATCTTTCTCAGTCTTTTTGTTTTTATGGTCTTATAATCTCTTTAAAAACTTTTTTGCACTGTTATTTTCTGGGGTTGTTAGTAGAAGTTGAGAAACTTGGGGGTTTCCGTTTGCCCTATTCATCCAGACGTCTATTGCACTTACTTTTTTCCAGTCTGTCTCCTCCTAAGCTGTGAGCTACTTTGGAGCAGATGCCTGGTTACATTCATTTCTGTATTTCCAGGGCCGAGTACATATTAGACACTCAAATGTTTGTTGGACAAATGAGTGAATAAATAAATTGAAGTATTTTCTGTTAGTTTTGCCAAACATTCCTTTTCTTGATGTTTCTCGAAGCAAAGTGCCTACGATGACAACACGAGTCTAGATTCTGCCGTTGTGGCGAGGCTGATCTTTGAACGCAGCTGGTATTCACAGTATGTGCAAGTTACTTAGAGTTCCCAGTGGGCATTGTTATGCAGAAGATTTTATTAAGTATCCAGTGATGAATATATCTCCCAGACTCTTATTACCAAACCCCTGAAGCACATCCTTGATGCCCCCAGCTGACTTAATCACCACATTGCTCTCAAGTACCCAACACATGTTTAATGCTGTGCTCTGGTTTGCCTCTGATGGCACCCATGAGAAGTATGAGGACCACTATTTATCTTGTTAGAGAGAAGACAGTGGAAGAAGCATCCCAGGGGAAAATGTATTATAACTCACCTGGACGTATCTGGATATGCTGTAAAAGACTGACAAGTCCAGGGGAAAGCCCAGAGTGCAGGTTGTATATAGTAGCCTCTTGCTTTTATCATTAGTTCAGCAAGTTTAATTTTGTTATACCAAAAATTAGGTTAAAAAATCAAAGTTCTGTCTTTTTGATAGCTTATCAAATGCAAATGAAGCTGTTTTTTTAAAAAAATTAAATTCAAGTTATCCTACTTTCATATTTATTAAAAATTATTTCTGATAGGTTAGTGTTTTAGTACTGGTGTTTTTCACTTTTTTCCAATCTTTATTTTGCATCCGTTCCTTACATAATAAGTTAACCTTAACCTCTTACCCTCACTTAATGACACTTTCTCCCTTCAGCACTTGTACCTATTTTTCTTAGATTCTAGGCACATAAACAAGTACAGAATGAAGTTACTACCAGTAATGTTAGAACTTGGGAAACAAAACTTATTTATTTACCTTTCTGTTTTCTTTTTTATTTCGTCCTTCCCTCCCCCTCTTCTGAACTATAAAATTAGGTAAAATAAGCTAATAAGCTGATGAGGTATAATCAGATATGATACAACATGTGCCTTATCATGGGGAGAATGTGCTGCTACTTTCTTGGGAAGAAGCCCAAGCAGGCAAGGGCTGCATTCCACGCATCTGGAACACAGCATCCTCAGGAGTGCCATTACTCTCCACCTCACTTTCTCCCTCCCATGCCTTTCTCTCTGTAACAGTGACACAGTCATCACCTCCCTTTCACCAGGAGCAAGGTAAACCAATCCATTCTAGCCCCAGGTTGTTCCTCCCCACCCCCGAAAGAGGCTTCTGAGGTTTCCATAAAACTATATGATTTCTAGCAGTCTCTATTTAATACCATAATACCTTGAATGGAACCTTCTGGAAATGAGCCTTGCCATTCTAGGAATTGATCTAATTCTTCCTTTCGGTGTAGCTCCCAGCACACATACATTACTAAGGTACATTTAAATGATCCTGTCTGAACTCACAGTCCAGTGTCACTGTTGAAAACCATCTGTATATCCCTGAGTGGAATAAAGTTGTATCTGAAGCGTAGCCCATCTTCTGAATGTCTCTAATTACAGGCATTCAGGAGCAGCTTTCAGGGACTTTTCAGACATGCCAGACACATTAACCAGTCCTAGGCTAGGCACACTCTCTAAACTTTTCACTCCATATCTCTGCATTTATATAATTCTGATGATAATATTAATTAAATAACATACACGTCTTTTTACACTTGTGGGCATGTTGGCAAACTTGAAGACTTCCAAAGGTTGTTTTTATATCTAGGAAGAAGGTAGTAAAAACTTGTAAGTTGCTCAAAAAAAATCAGTATAGTAGAATTGTTCCAGATTTTTTCTTCCTTAGCCTTAATAAAATTATGAGTCTGTGTCCAGTCTATGATACAGTTTGACAATAGCCATTTTTATAAAATATTGCAAATAAGAAACACCTGCCAAGCTATTCTAAGCACTTAATTGTAAACAGTAATAATAAAGAGTCCTTTTTAGAGCAAATGCCCTTGCCTTTTTCCATATTCTTTGTGTGGGATTTCTGGAGGAGGCAGTGTAGTATGATGGAGTGCACAGGTTTGAAGTCATACAGGCCTGAATTTAAATCCCAACCTTGCTGTTTATTAGTTACTGGACTCTGGACCAGTTGCTTAATGTTTGTTTCCTTATCTGAAAAATGAGAGTAAAAATTCCTACCTCTTAGAGTCTTGTGGGGATTTGAGATAATGTAAGTAAATCACCTGCTACATCAGCAGTCCCCAACCTTTTTGGCACCAGGGACTGGTTTCATGGAAGACAATTTTTCCACGGACTGCGAATGGGTACGGCGGCGGCGGAGCTCTGCGACCCAGAGCTCTGCAGTACTGGTCCGCAGCCCCAGGGCTTGGGGACTGCAGTGCTGTATCATAATTCATTGACTCTAAGATGCACATTTTTTAACAGCTTGAAATCAAATGGTCTTACCATCAATAAATAAGCATACTGTCATTGTTTAATTGCAATAATTTTTTTCCTTTATTCATGGTACATATTTTAAAGTTCTCATAATTGATGGCAACTTCAATTTTATGAAGTATGGTATGCCTTGCTCTCAGTGAATAGTAGTCACACTTATATATTTTTTCTAAGAGATTTTAATTATACCCAGAAAGAATCTGTATTCTACTAGTTTTCTCAGACTCTGATTTAAGATACCATTACAATTATTAGGAAAAAGAGTATTATAACAAAAATAATAGCAGCTCCTGTTTAATCATTTCACGCCTGAATGTGCATGATACAAAGGTAAAAAGAGATAGATTACATAAGACTTAGCTAGAGTGTGACTGGATGAGGAGCAGGAAGTAGAAGAAAAAGAACAAATATCAGGGACAATGAGTTCTGTGTAGAAAGACATCAAGGTGGTAATTCAGAAACACCTGTTTATAGGTTCCATATTCTTGCAGTTGTAGGAGAAAGTAAATAAGAATGAGTTTTAGAGTCCTAGAATTTTGCTTAAGGAGAGCTAGAGGTTGAAAGATTAGTACCACACATTCATTCTGGCATTCTTACCTTGGAGGATGGAGCGTTTTCCTTTTATATCCTTATGTAGACCAGAAGTCCCGTGCCTGTCGGTTTGGTCCTTCCAGTGTGTGTTGAGCATCTGCTAGGTGCCAGGCATTATGCTGGACTCTGGAGTTATACAGAGATGAATAAAACAGCCCTTGGCTTCAGGAAGCTCCCATCTAATCTATCTCATGCTGTGCTTCTCTTCCCTTCACCTACATCGTTTATCTTTTATTATTATGTTAAATAGATAATCTATGAATTATTTCTTTTTTGTTATAGAACGTATTTCCTTTGAAGCTTAGGACATTTTTTAGTATTCATTTTCATTCAAAACAAAGCATACCACTGAAAAACAAATTTTAAATTAATATGATAAATAATGTGATCATACTCGTAATTAGAAATTTTATCAGTATAACCTATATTTAATGCCAGCTTATATATTTTTATGGCAAGCTAATTTTTTTTTTACAAGCAGTAGAACCAAGGAAGTTAAGCTAATTTTTTTTTTAAATTAGGATCTTAATTAAAAATTTAATTTTTCTTCAGTGAACATATTATGTTCCATTTTAAGATCTTGGTGTAATGTCTTCTTTCTTTGGGGATTTCCAAAAAGGACTATTTATGTGCTTGCATGCCCAAATAATCTCTGTGCCAAAGGAACAGTGACAAATGCCACACAGGGGAAATGACATTTTTAGGATTTTTAATTAATATAACGAGGGAGAAGAAGGAGGGCGCTAATTTGGTACATTTAAATTTTAAATAAGTGTATAAAATGGATTGAATTAATATAAATAAATGACTTTAAAATTGCTTAATTTATTCAGTTTTATTGGCATTGAGCATCTATAATAATAACTAGCAGTAACTGAATACTAGCTATATGCCAGGCACAATTCTAAGTTCTTTAAATGTATGGTCATAACAATCCCATACGGTAGATATCATTACCTGCATCTTACAGAGAAGAAAACAAAGAGTAAGAAACTTCCTTAAGGGAAAGTGGCCAGCAGAGACAAGATTCAGAGCTAGGCAGTCCTAATCACTGCATTACCCTTTGATTACTAAGTCCATTATTATTCAGGGGACAAAATCAGCAGTTGTTAGAAAAATTACTAAAGTTTGATTAAAGTTATCTAAGTTTGCCATTGAATTTGTCACTGAATAGCTAGCTAGGATTTTAGAGAGCATGGCAGTATGTTTTAAAATGTATTATGGACCTCATCTGTTAACATTGTCACATTAATTTTTAAAATAATTATATTTATAATTTAAAATAAAACTTTAAGAAATGCAAAATGGATCTTATGTATAAATAATTGGTATTAAAATGAAGATTATTAAATAAAAACTAGTATAATTATAGTTTCAGGAGTCTAATAAAACTGGTCTTAGATGACTGCTGAATAAGAGGGTCAAAGAACAGGGAAAAGACAGTAATAATGCTGAGCTTTATGACTGGTTGTTGGAAGAAATATCAATAGCATTTGCTTCTGATGTTAATCACGGAAGCCACAAGATAGGGGAGACTCAGCGAAGGCAGTGAGGACTTGATCTGAAGTGACTGTGAGATGGCCTGATGAAATGTCAGCAAAGTAGAGTGAGGAGGGTACCAGCTGGGCGCCCGAAAACCTTGAGCTCTGGTCCTACCTTTGCTGGTCATTAGTGGGTTGACCTTCGGCCAAGGTAGTTGACCCCTTTTGGCCTTAGTTTCTACATCTGAAGACATTGAGGGGTTTTATTGTAAAGTGATTTTCAAACTCTGCTCTAGAGAGTCCTACAGAGTGCCACAGATTCCCTTAAGGGCTGCTTAGTGAGAAACGTAGACCCTTGTTCAAGTTAACCTAAACAGCTATACTTCTAATCACAGGAATCACACACAGCTATAATTTGGTTTAAACAAAGTTTGAAAACCAGTGGATTAGGTGATTTATAAGGCCTTTTCAAGCTCTAAAATTCTTTGTCTCTTGTTTTGAAATCTGGGTTTGGAATCATCCAACAGAGGATAGAGGTTGAATCTGCTGGAATGAGTGAAAGAACAGAGAGCTGAGCTTGTGGGTCGTTTGTTCTTAAGCATTCAGAAGCCATGCATTTCAGGAGTCTCAGCCTGCATTAGCAGCTGTCCTTTCTGGGGGAGGGCTGTAATAGTATTCCTTCACGGGTGAAAGCAGAAGTTCTTAGTTTCTTAATTCCCTACTATCTCTCCAGGATCCTTGAGGATCCCTTTCCATCCAATTTAAAGATTGCTTGTTTCAGTTGTTATCTGCTTCCTCTGCAAATAAACCGTCCTTTTTTTTTTTTGAGCTTTCTCTCTTCCAGAAATGTTTCCTGTGCCTCTCATATGTGCGCTCATGCACATGTGTGATTTCCGTCTCTCTCCTTCTCTGAGTTTCTCCGTTATATCCTGGCCAGTCAAAGCCAGATTTTATGATTCAGGGTAAATACTGTCTTTGAAGGGTGATTGACTACATTTCAACCCCCTACAGAACAATATTTTATAGCCCACTGAAATTCAGGTTGGCTGACAAGTGTGGAATGGAATAGTTTTGATTGGACTAAAATAGCATTTTGTTAGAATATGTTTCCTAAACGGGTGAAATTATTACATAAGAAACTTGAGTGAATTGTGTCATAGAAAACTCACATGAGACTAGGTTATCTGTCTTCCACTTCCCCAAATAAAACTGAAGATGTAGGTGAAACTGAGAGTGGGACATAAATTTCCAGAAATGATCTTAACTGATGTGAGTAAGGGAATTTACCCCTAGTCAAACTCAACTCCCTAATAAAACTACCAAGACTCTAGGAGTTTCACTTGGTCATCATTTTGTGGCCAAAGAGCTACATAGAATGAAGTTCTTTATAAGTGTTCTAGATGGATAGCATGGCTGCAATGAAGGTGTTAGGATGTGAAAGAAAGGGGAGAATTCTTAAGTAACCTGGGGGAGACATTAGCGAATAACATTACTCTCCTCTGATATTCATCATCAACCTCACCATTTACAGTCCGTTAAGAGGAAGTAGCATGCAGTCTTCCATTGGCTGCAACTTGGCATTTACAGCACATAGCACAGATGCCTCTTGTATTACATCAAGTTTACATGGAGCATCAAGTTTTTTTCAAAATAAAATCATTATAAATTCTGGCAGTTTTTATGGTATAATTAAAATGTCTAACAGGATACCTCTGGGAAACTAAATGCAGTTTTACTATTTATAGAGCCAGCAGAGGTAGTGTTTCTTGCCAACTTTCATATCTTGTGACCTATAAATTGCTCTTAATAGCTAATCTGTCATCCCAGCTTCTCATACCAGAAAGCTTGTTTTCTTATTAATCTGTTAATTTGCATCTGCAAAGGACATTTACAAATTCTTGGTTTGAAAACATTGTGTATTAATGCTGGGCATTATAAATAATTTATCACCTGTGATAACAACTCTTAGGTCTAGGTAGTAGATCTTTCTGACATTGTGTTATTCTTCCAACACTAATATAATTTTGATAAACATAATTATTATGAAATCTTCTCTGGTCCCATAGTATTAGAAAAAGCTGACAGGTTACCATGGAGAAGCTATAACGATCACTAATAGCTCTCTAAACTGAGAGTAATAGAATCAAACCAACTTTTCCAACTATTATGGTAGAAAAGAATTCATATATGTACAAATCACTATTTTTAGTAATAATTGCAAAGTATTCCTCCAGCTATAGGTTTTGGCATTGGGACAAACTGGTTAGATTGATGATAATAAACCTGACACCAGTTATTAAGCATGTACAGCATGGAAATGATTTAAGACTATTAAAGACCATGTAATTAAAATTTTCCCCATTTGTGTGGTATTTAAGCCTCTTCTTTGTAGGCCATGGCTATGAGTTCACATTCTTAGAGATCCCTTTGAGGAAGCTCTCTCCCTACTGAGATCTTTAATATTTAATTGTTTTTTGTTTGTGTTTCATTGATTTTTCTACTTTAATCCAAGAAGGATTTGTGGGAGCAAATCCTAAAAGGGGCGAGATCAGAGTAATGAAGGGATTAGTGTCAGATCATAGTCTGGAGTTAGGACAGAATTTGCACATATTTGGGGATTGTATCTGGTTGTTAAAGGGAGGCTCTGTATCTGGTCATAAGCTTCCTGGTGGCCCAAAGAGTTGAATGTGACCACTTAGAAGATTTACATTTTTCTTAAGATAAAACCATAGCAGCTGCATGGTAGAACTGAGATCTGAAGAAATTTTTTTCATCTTCTTATAAAGATGATATTGGGTGATACCATGGCCATCATCCTCAACAATATAGATCAGAAAATTTCTTTGGTTATTCTTGTCCAGCTGGTTTTGTGTGACCTTTGAGTAAGCAACTTCAGAAGTTTGCGACTATCGTTTAACCTTTTATACACAATTACTGCATCAGTTTGGTGGCCAATTAAGGGTAGATTTTCAGGCTATAATATACTCATTTAATAGGGAGTGTATGTCATTTAAGACTAAATCCCACATTCAGTCTTCTTGATTGGCTTGTTTTTGGGTGGCTATTGATTCCCCCTGAATAGGCCTCTAATTTGAATAAACTACTACCATGTAGACCTTTGCGTCTATATTAATACTGGTTTTTAAAGATTAGCCAGGTCTCTGATTTTAGTACCCAGTTCTCTTCAAATTTGTTTTTTCTATAAAAATGCCTAAAATTTTATCATCCAGAAACCTGTGGTAATTGGCACATAATTGAACCACGGGATAGTGTTAACTGTAATTATGATGACTAGAGCATGAAATTATCAATTTATGCTTAGCATTGTGTTGGTCAGGATTGGCCAGATCATGTTATATAATAACAATCAAAACAACAAAGGTTTTTTTAGGGGTGGGGAACCTGTGGCCTTAAGGCCACATGTAGCCCTCCAGATCCCCAGATGTGGCCCCTCAACAAAATCCAAACTTCACAGAACAAATCCCTTTATAAAAAGGGATTATAAAAATTTGGATTTGGTCAAAAGGCTGCACTGAAGGATCCAGAAGGCCACATGAGGCCCAAGGCTACACATTCCCCACTCCACATTGTATGGTTCTTCCTTGAAGATGAATTTTTTCTTTTTTTTTGAGACAGGGTCTTGCTCTGTCTCTTGGGGCCAGAGTGCAGTGGAGTCATCATAGCTCACTGCAACCTCAAACTCCTGGGCTCAAGCGATCCTTTCGCCTCACCCTCCTGAGTAGCTGGGACTACTGGTGTGCACCACCACACCCAGACAATTTTTTCTGTTTTTTATAGAGACAGGTTCTCAGTCAGGCTGGTTTCAAACTCCTGGCCTGAAGTGATCCTCCTGCTTCAGCCTCCCAAAGTGCTAGGATTACAGGTGTGACCCACCACGCCTGGCCTGAAGATCAACGAAAACAGTCAAGGGAAGAGAGAATATGGTGAAGCATGTATTGGTTCCTAAAGCTTTACCTGGACATGATCACATTTATTAGCCACAGCAGGTCCCGTAGCCACCCACACCTAACTTTCTGCAGGCAAGGATGTGCAATCTTATCTGCCTAGAAGGAGAGAAGTTGGCATTTTTATGAACATCCCTAAAGACTACCCTAAGTATTTTAGTCCTTAAAGATACCCAATTTTATTCTAATTAGTTATTATTTTGTATAGCATTTTGTTGTTGTTATTACTGCTTATCTCCCTGGTTTTCATCTACCTCATGGAAACATGCAAAAGTACAAATCATCATGTCACTCCCCTGCTTAAACCTTCTGTGGCTCCGGTTGTCCCCTGGGTGGATTGTAAATTTATCAATAGAGAGGATACATTGTGTAGTCAAATATGCACAAATCTAGAATGGATCTGAGCCTTGGCACAGTTATTAATTGTGTGCTTTTGTAGACATGCCACTTTTGTATCCCTTTGAGTCTTTGCCTCTTTGAGGCTAGTTTTATCTCCCAAATGGATACTATAATAATACACACTTATGAGGTTTGTTATAATGATCAAATGAAACAACATACATGGAAAATACTTTAGATTTTACAAAGTGATGGAAAGACAGAATTCATTCAAACTTAGCTTTCCAGATGCCTCTCCAGCCACTACCCAGGTCTAAATGGCTTCTTGCTCTCTATTCATAACACGCTCTGTCATACTTCATGCCTTTGTTCATGCTGTTTCCATTTCCTAGAATTACCCACTCCCCCAATGAGAAAAACTCCAATTTATTTATTTTTAAATAATAGGACTTTATTTTTCAGAGCAATTTTAGTTTTACAAAAAATTGAGCAAATAGTATAGAAAGTTCCCGTATATCCTCTGTCTCCCATTCAGTTTCCTCTATTATTAACATCTTGCCTTGTATGTGGTACATTTGTTACAATTAATGAACCAATATTGATATATAATTATTAACTAAAGTTCATAATTTACGTTAAGGTTCACTTTCTGTATTGTACAGTTCCATGGGTTTGACAAATGTGTAACATCAATTACCCACTATTATATTATCATGCAGAATAGTTTCACTGCCCTAAAAATCCTCTGTGCTCCACCTTCATCCCTTCCCACTCCTCTGATGCCCCTGTAACCACTAATCTTTTTATTTTTTCTATAGATTTGACTTTTCCAGAATGTCATATACTTGGAATCATACAATATGTAGACTTTTTAGACTGGCTTTTTTCACTAAGCAATATACATTTAAAGTTTCCTCCATGTCTTTTGATGACTTGATAGACCTTTTATAAAAATTTTTAAATTTTAATTAAAAATTTTTTTTTTAATTTTTAATTTTTTTTTTTTTTTGAGGCAGGGTTTCCGTCTGTTGCCCAGGCTAGAGTGCAGTGGTGTCATCATAGCTTAATGTGGTGTTATCATAGCTTAATGTGGTGTCATCATAGCTCAGTGTAACCTCAAACTCCCGGGCTCAAGCAATCCTCTTACCTCATCCTCTCAAGTAACTGGGACTACAGCATCACTATGCCTGGCTAATTTTTAAATTTTTTGTAGAGACAGGGTCTCACTATTGCTCAGACTGGTCTTTAACTCCTGGCCTCAAGTGATCCTCCCACTTTGGCCTCCCAAAGTGCTAGGATTACAGGCATGAGCCACTGCACTTGGCCAATAGACCGTTTCTTTTTAGCCCTGAATAGAATTTCATTATATGGATGTACCACAATTTATTTATCCATTCACCTTTTGAAAAATATCTTGTTTTCTTCCAGTTTTTAGCAATTATGAATAACACTGTTATAAATGTTCACGTGCAGGTTTTTGTGTGGACATAAGTGCTCAACTCATTTGGGTGAGCATGACTGCCGGATCATATGGTCAGAGCATATTTAGTTTTGTAAGAAATTGCCCAACTGTCTTCTAAAGTGGCTGTACCACTTTTTACAGCAATGAATGAGAGTTTCTGTTGCTCCATGTCCTCATTATTATTTAATATTGTCAGTTCTTTTGGATTTTAGTCGTTCTAATAGGTGGGTAGTAGTTTCTCATTGTTGTTTTAATTTGCAATTCTCTAACGACATGATGTTGAGCATCTTTTTATATGCTTACTTGCCATCTGCATGTTTTCTTTAGTGAGCTGTCTCTTCAGATATTTTGCTTATTTTTTAATTGAGTTGTTTGTTTCCTTGTTGAGTTTTTTTATTTTGGGTACAAGGCTTTTGTCAGATACGTGTTGCGCAAATATTTTCTCTCAGTTTGTGGGTTGTCTTTTTTTTCTCTTAGCAGTGTCTTTTGCAGAGCATAGTTTTTAATTTTTAATTTTATTGAAATTCAACTTAATTTTTTTCATTGATTTATACTTTTGATGTTACATCTAAAAAGTCACTGCCAAACCCAAGATCACCTAGATTTTCTCTTATGTTATCTTCTAGGAGTTTTATAGTTTTGCATTTTACATTTAGGCCTATGATCCATTTCAAGTTAATTTTTGTGAAATGTGCAAGATCTATGTCTAAATTAATTTTTTCACATGTGATATCAGTTTTTCCAACACCATTTATTGAGAAGAATATCCTTTCTCCATTGACTTGCCTTTGTACCTTCTCAAAGATTAGTTGATTATATTTGTGTGAGCCTGGAGAATTTTCTTTTTTAAAAACTTACTTTTTTAATTGATACATTGTAATTGTACATATTTATGGGGAACAATTTGATGTTTTGATACATATCTGTGGTATAATGATTCATTCAGGGTAACTGTTATCACCTCATTCATTTATCATTTCTTTGTAGTGAGAACATTTAGAAGCCTCTCTTCTAGCTATTTTGTAATATATAATATTTTACTGTTAGCTGTAGTCACCCTACTGTGCAGAACAACAGAATTTATTCCTCCTATCTAATTGGAACTTTGGACCCATTGATCAGCCTCTCCCTATCTTCCCCTTCTCCACCCTCCACAGTCTCTGGTAACTACTATTCTATTCTATGCTTCTATGATATCAACTGTTTTTTTTTTTAGATTTATCGTATGAGTGAGATCATGCAGTATTTGTCTTTTCTTTGTGTGGCTTATTTCACTTAACATCATGTCCTCCAGGTTTATCCATGTTGTCGCTAATGACAGGAATTCATTCTTTTTAGTGGCTGAGTAGTATTCCGTGTGTGTGTGTGTGTGTGTGTGTGTGTGTGTGTGTGTGTGTGTACACACCACATTTTTGTTATCCAGTCATTCATTGTTGGACACTTAGGTTGATTCCATATCTTGACTGTTGTAAATAATGTTACGATAAACATAGGAGTACAGGTAACTCCTCTACATACTGATTTCATTTCCTTTGGTTATATACCCAGTAGTGGGATTGCTGGATAATAAGGTAGTTCTATTTTTAATATTTTGAGGAACCTCCATATTGTTTTCCATAATGGCTGTACTAGTTTACAATCCCATCAATATTGTTTAAGTGTTCCTTTTTCTCCACAACACTTGTTTTCTTTTGTCTTTTGGTAATAGCCATTCTAAGGGGAGTGAGGTGGTATCTCATTGCAGTTTTAATTTGCATTTCCCTGATGATTAGTGATATTGAGCATTTTTTTCATATACCTGTTGGCCATTTGTATGTCTTCTTTTGAGAAATGTCTATAAAGGTCTTTTGACATTTAATTGGGTTTTAATTGGTTATTTGGGGTTTTTTGCTGTTGAGTTTTTAAGTTCCTTATATATTCTGGATATTAACCTCTTGTATAGTTTGCAAATATTTTCTTCCATTCTGTAGGTTGTCTCTTCATACTGTTAATAGTCTCCTTTGCTGGGCAAAAGCTTTTTAGTTTGATGTAATTCCATTATTTTATTTTTGTTTTTGTTACCTGCACTTTCGAGGTCTTATTTTAAAAATCCTTGCCCAGCTGAATGTCATGAAGTGTTTCCCCTATATTTTCTTCTAGTAGTTTCCTAGTTTTGGTTTTTACATTTTAAGTCTTTAATCTATTTTGAATTGATTTTTGTATATGTGAGAGGTAGGGGTCTAGTCTCATCCTTCTGCATGTGGATATCTAATTTTCCCAGCACTGTTTGTTGAAGAGACTGTCTTTTCCTCAATATATGTTCTTGGCAACTCAGTCAAAAATCATTTGGCTGTAGGTGTGTGAATTTATTTCTGGGCTTAGAGAATTTTCCTGAATGCATGAATGAATGAGCAAATGAACCAACCAACCAATAGACCCAGAACACTCCAATGTTGATGTAAGCTTTGACCACTTGAAATAAAGTACCTTTACCAATACTATGTACTGGATATACCAATGATTCTAAAATATCTCTAAGTAAAGGGTGAATTTTCTCATGCATGTATTTGCAGAAGAGGAAGAGGAGTAATACTCTGGTCTTCAGTGTATGAAGATACCTCACCATCAGTGAGGCAGGCTTCTTGTGTTGTCTTTTCAGTTGTGGTGACATAACTTCATGATCTATTTTCTGGTCATCTTCTGCCATATCTCTGAAATGAATAAAGCTATGTCAGTGTTATCTTGGTTGGGTTAGGGAGAGACACTAAAATCTAAAATTTTTGAGCATTTTCCATGTGCTAAGTCCTGAGCCACAGTGATTATAAGCACTATATTGTTTAGTATTCATGTAGGATATTAATATTCCCATTTTACAGAAGCGGCAAAGAAGGCTCAAAGATGTTACATAACGTACATTATCACACATTGTGTCATTTGAACCCATGCGTGTCTGGTTCCAGAGTGTATCCATATTCTTCTGTCTCTCTACCTGTTGGGTTGTGGGTGGTTGATCTAGGACCTTGGGTTTATGGGTGTGGAACTGGCAGGGAATACATGGTGCATGTGGATTTGAGCAGTAAAAAAGAAAATCAATATTTCTGGTACTAGCTGCAGGTACATTTCCCATTTTTCCAACAACATGCTATGAATCAATCAGCAATTATGTTGAAAATTCTCTATATAACACTGTATTACACTGTGCATGTAGTCCTCCCACAAAATATAACTCTTGTGAAAAATACATACAGTAAGGGAAAAAACATGCTAGATGGGAGGAAAACATGTTTAAATCTTCAGCATAATATTTAATGGTAGTGTCATCACTGTGGTTATAGTTTGGGTAGGTTAACTTTATTTTTCAAACTAAAAACCCTTAAAGGTAGTTTGAAGAAATATGAGCAAATGTCTTGCTCTGGCTTCATGTCCGGTGAAACTAACTTGTCAGATGCAATTCTTTTGTAAATATTCAGGTCCCAGAGTAAAGGGTGACTGACTCCTATGTGCCTAAGTCTGCAGCTGGAAATTATGCTTTGGCAAGGTCATGAGTAATTTATATCTTATAAAAAGAGGAAAGTGTTGTTTTATTCCAGCCAGATAGTTTGTTAGCATAACTGTTTGTGTGCATTTTAGCATTCAAATACAGATGTTCCAAAATGTTTCCACTGTGGGAAGCAGCTGCTGCTATTCTAGCACAAAAATCTCAAAGAGATTAATATACAAAGGCAGCATGAACCTTCGTGGCAAATGCAGCATCTGCTTGAGGTGGGGCCTGTGATTCCCCATAGATAGTGGGTCTTCAGATCCTCATTAACAGCCTGAAACCATGTTTCAGATCTAAGCTTATTCTACAGGAACAGGAACAAAGACAAGTGATTAATTTGTAATTCACTTAGCTGATAAATATCATCACATGTTATTTGCCCAGGGGCTGTAAAACACTGTACTTTATTTCCTGTGGCAACTGATAGGAATATAGATGTTTGGTCATAACGATTGATGTTTTCAGTTGCCATTACTAGCTTCTGCTTGGTAACAGAGCTCAGCTCAGCCAGCTTGCTGTCATAAAACATCCATCCACACGTTAGTGATGCATTCACAGAGCACTTTACAGTTTAGTAAAGGCATTCACATGCACTAGTTCATCTGACCTATCCCAGCCCTATGAAGTATGTATAATATTGCTATTAGCACCGTTTTATAAATAAAGAAAACATGAGTGAAGAAGTACAATGACTTTAATTAGGGTTATATAACCACAGCCTCTGACTCTCAATCCTGATCCACTTTTATACTATGTAAAGCTGCCTTTCTAATTTCAGAGGCTATGATATGTGCTTCATAAATTATACCAGCCTTTGTAGAAATGCTTACTTCCAGGACACCCACCATGAGGAGTCCCAGCCTGACAGCACTGCCTGGTAACTGGAGGATGCCAGGCAAAGCTAATGTAGTAGTCCTTCCCTCTTTCCTCCACATCCCAGAGGGGAAATGCCCAAATATTCCCTTTCCTTATGTTCAGAGAGCTTCAGTAAATGAGCTCCTGTGTCTCCCTGGCATTTGGAGAAATGAAGAACCAGAAGCAGAAGATCCCAGGGCTATCATTTGGAGTTGCCATAAACCAGAAGTTCCTGAGAACAGTGACGCCTGGGGCGTTGTGCCTGCCTGGAGCCTTATAAATCTATCCCCTGCAGTGTTCAAGGGCTCATTGCCTCCAATCAGATCTACTATTTGGAATTATCCAGTGAATTATTTATGGTTTACACATTTGACAGGGCCTCATGACTGGGTTTGAAAACATTCAGTTTCTGGCTTGCTGCTTGGGCCTAGAAATGTCTGTCTGGAAAACTGTGGCTCGGAGAAGTTAAGTTGCTAAAGATCCTGGAGCTAGTAAAGGGCAGAGCAGTTCTGAACCAAGTGTGTCAATTCTAAGCTATGCTAGCTCCATAGTGAAAGAGCCTGTATGTTTTCCTTTGAGGGCAACAAAGCTTTGTGAGGGGGTGGGGTGGGGGTTGTAGACTGTTTGGGCAGGCTTGGGTAGAGAAGAACCCCAAAGCATAAGGTGGGGAGGCCAGCTACTGAAGTAGAGGAAAGAGGATGAGTCTCTGGGCCCACAGCAAGGGAGGAAAAGAAGATTGTTGAGGTAGGGGACCGATGGGGGTGTGAGCGGTAGAAAGGTCCATGTACAATGTGTTGACATGGAGTCCTAGCCTCAGTCTCAAAGAAGCTCTCAAAGTGGGAACCTGAGGCTAGCATACATCCACATGGCATGCTCTTTGGTGACATCACTGCTGCTTCTGCCAGAATCGCACTGCGGCAGCATTGTTACTGTCGGGGAATTGTTTCTGCTCTCCAACACTCAAAAAAAAACAAAAAAGTAAATTTCTAAGTATGTATTTCCTCTCTATTTTCTAAATGTTTTTGTTGGAATATCTGTGAAATGATAAAAGCAACTTGAAGCAATATAGGACACTTTGCAAGCATACTATTTGCAAGCACCATTACAAAAAAGGTCTCAGTCATTTTGATCAAGAACTTCTATTTCCCAGACAAAGAAAATAGGATAGCAAATCATTCATATCTATAAAATATTAATAAAAGTGTTCTGAAGTGCACAGACATGGAACACATCTCATAAAGAAATGCCCTTACTCCAGGAGGACACCATCCCCTCATTGTTATTCCCTAGCCCGCAGGCCCTTGGGAAGATTACTTGCCTACTTGTGACACCCTTTGTTCTGGCAGGATCACATGTTCCTGCTACTAAGAGGGAATGCCATGAAGAAAGGGGGCTACATGACTCTAGCTACCAGCTTGTAATGAAAGAAGGAAAGGATAGGCGAGCTTCCAACTTTTAGAATAAAAAGAAGGTCAGAAGAAGCCCAGCATAACTTCCCTTTTATATCTCTGCAAAGGAATTAGAAACTGAAGACTAGAATCTAAGACTATATGTACTTGTTAAGACTGTAGGAACCGGCCGGGCGGGTGGCTCACGCCTGTAATCCTAGCACTCTGGGAGGCCGAGGCGGGAGGATAGCTCGAGGTCAGGAGTTCAAGATCAGCCTGAGCAAGAGCGAGACCCTGTCTCCACTGAAAATAGAAAGAAATTAGCCAGACAACTAAAAATATATGTAGAAAAAAATTAGCCAGGCATGGTGGAGCATGCCTGTAGTCCCAGCTCCTTGGGAGGCTGAGGCAGGAGGATTGTTTGAGCCCGGGAATTTGAGGTTGCTGTGAGCTAGGCTGATGCCACGGCACTCTAGCCAGGGCAACAGAGAGAGACTCTGTCTCAAAAAAAAGACTCTAGGAACCATGTAACATCTTTTGTTATTTTTGTTGTCCCTGTGTGGTTCGCTATACCAACGTAGAGACATTTTCCTTAAAACCTTTAAGAGAAAAAGGGTTTGTGTATTTTTCTTTGGACAAAAAATAACTGACTGGCAAGCAATGTGAGGAGCTAGGAAGATACCACCTCTCTGCAGGGAGAGGCTAAGGTTAAAAAAACTCTACGCATGAAAAGAAAAACTTGAAGAGCCATTGTGAGCCTGAGAAGGGGGACCACCCCATCCAGAGGTACAGAGATTATAACCCACCCCTTGTTTTCATCTGAGACTCATCCAAATCTAAGCCCTCTACAGTAACCAGCACTGATAAAGTTACATTGAAAGAACAGAGAGACCAGGACCCTCCACTGAATCCTGGGTCACAAAATCATCAGTCATCATGGTAAACATCTCCCTTACCGTTAATGTAGCCATCTGCTTTGGAAGAAGACAAGAATAGAGAAATGCCCGGGAGTGCAAAGAGCCAAGCATGGATTTCTCTTGTGATTTTCCTATGGTCTATTATATGTAGTAATTAATTTTGATTTTCTTCAACATTTTCTTATACCACAGAGATTAATAGGTATTAACAGAGATATAATATCATAATTAATATTAAAATGTCAATGAGTCTTTAAACTGAAATGAAGATTATATGGAATACAGCTTATTTCTGTGAGATTAGCTATGGAAAGTTACTGATTAAACTGCCATTTTCTTTTATTAGGAATTGTTTGGATATGCTCTTTATCAGTTCTGCATAGGTCTGTGGAAAACCGATAGAAACACCATTAGGAATTAGATTGGATAGTAGCAGGCAAACGGTAAAATTTTAT
This sequence comes from Propithecus coquereli, assembly GCF_000956105.1. Lineage (NCBI taxonomy): Eukaryota > Metazoa > Chordata > Mammalia > Primates > Indriidae > Propithecus > Propithecus coquereli. The sequence continues at coordinate 2,510,576 of NW_012145634.1, forward strand.
CTGCTGAAACATACCAAAGCTATTTTCTGATGTATTTTCATTTTTCTGCCTTATCCTTTCTCTCCAGGCAGCTTCATCAGCGTTGAGCAGTCTGGGCCACGTGTACACAGCCATTGGAGACTACCCCAATGCTCTGGCCAGTCACAAACAGTGTGTTCTTCTCGCCAAGCAATCCAAAGACGAACTTTCTGAAGCCCGAGAACTTGGCAACATGGGAGCTGTGTATATTGCTATGGGTGACTTTGAGAATGCTGTGCAGTGCCACGAGCAGCATCTGAAGATAGCGAAGCACCTGGGGAACAAGCGAGAAGAGGCCCGGGCCTACAGCAACCTGGGTAGTGCTTATCATTACCGGAGGAACTTTGACAAGGCCATGTCATACCACAACTACGTGCTAGAGCTGGCACAGGAGCTGATGGAGAAGGCCATTGAGATGCGGGCCTATGCTGGCCTAGGCCATGCTGCCAGGTGCATGCAGGATTTGGAGAGGGCTAAACAGTACCATGAGCAGCAGCTGGGCATTGCTGAGGATCTCAAGGACCGGGCTGCAGAGGGGCGAGCGTCCTCCAATCTGGGTAAGGACAAGATTGCTTGCAAGATACCAGGTCAATGCCATGAGCTGAAAATAGCTGGAGTAGGCCACCATCTTTTACCAATCTGTGTGCTTACATTCAAAAGAATCTCCTTATTGTATATGTTGTATCTTTCCTTCAGACATATTTCCTTGGAGCCTACCTGCTCTAAATCACATGAGTCATCATAGTGCCCTAAGGATTAGAATTCTGAAATACTAGAAAAACAAAACACCCAACCTTTTAATCTGTCTAGAGAGAAGAGCAACCAGATTTGTCTAATTAGAGAGAAGGAGAATGAAATGATTCTGTAAAGCTATGTTTGGTTTAAATGAGAGAGAAGGAGCTAGAAAATAATCAGTGGCTGGGAATTTGAGAGGATTTTTTGCTTACAGGGATTTCTTTACTTGGTGAATTAACCCCAGAGGAAATGCATTTTTTCCTCAAAATAATGTGTATTCACAAATAATATTGCTAGTTTTAGTATAAATGCAAAAATTATGTTTTGAAAGATCTATTTCAGTAAGATAGATTTGCAGTCACTGTTTTGATAGTACGTGGCTACAGTTAAAATATTTAACATTTGGAGAGTTTATATGTAGTGGTAAGAAACAATAAGTAATTGGTAACTGGCTACTTTTTAGAAGATATTGTTGTTGTTTTATCTCTATATCCGAGCAGATGTGGGTACGTAATCAATGAAAGATACAGATGAGTTTGGAAGTATTAGTGTATGCTTGTCAGATTTTAGTAGCAGTAGAAAGTAAAACTCAGCCCCTTTTTCCTATGTAACCTACCAAACCAAGGTATCCTCATCTCTATTTATTTAATTTTAGCACTACTCTTCCCTCCTCCCTACCTCTGGTTATTTTAATCAAATGTTTCTTGAATAGTTGTTACAGAAACTCTTGCAGATTCCTAGAGATGGTTCTGAAGATGGTATTGAGATCAGAATGAAAGTCTAGAGAGTCTGGCAAGAACTGTAGAAAAAAGCTCTTAACTTTATGTATTCATTTAACAGATTACAAGTATTTATCGAATCCTTATTATGTGCTTAATCTTGGAATAGTTGCTTTCAGGGATACAGAAGTTAAAAAAAATCCTTGATCTCAAAGAGCTTATAGTTTAGTTGGAAAAATAAGACTAATACATAGGATAATAGTGGCTTTCCTACAAGACAATGTTAATAATGTCATGTCACCATGGAATTTTTAGAAGGGAGACTCTGACTAACTGGAAATAGTGAGGAAAGTTTCTTGCCGATTAGACCCAAGTGGACCTTGAAGAATAGGTGAGATTTGTCCAGGAATGGGATGGCATTGATGGCAAGACACATGTGAAAGGAGGTATGAGATGCAGTAGGTTGGCATATCTGAGGGATGGTGGCGTGATTGCCTTCAGGAATGTGCTAGAGGGTGGTAGATTAGTATGAAAACTAGGCAAGGGATGTGCTAGTGAACAGGACCTTCTAAAGATTTTTGAAATGTAGGAGTGGGAAGATAGATTAGGTATTTAAGGCAGATGAGTAAAGCGGTGGCATGCAGGATAAATTGGAGGACTTGGAACCTGGAGTTTAGAAAGCTGTATATAGTGAACTATTCAGATTTTACTTTTCATCTTGTGTCAGTTTTGATAAGTTGTAGTTTTCAAAAACTTTGTTCATTTCATGTAAGTTGTTGAATTTCTTGGCCTAAAGTTGTTTATCATATTTTCTTATTATTCATTTAATGTTTGTAAGATACATAGTGATATGCCCTCTTTCATTCCTGATACTGGTAATTTGTATTCTGCACCTGCACCTTCCCCCCCTTTTCTGGATCATTCTGACTAGAGATTTATCAATTTTCTTGATCTTTTTAAAGAACCAACTTTTGCTTTTTTCTATTGTTTGTTTGTTTGCTTATTTCTGCTCTATTATCATTTTCTTCCTTATAGTTACTTGGGGTCCTTTTTGTAGCTACTCTGGGTCAAGGCCTAGGTCATTTATTATAGACCCCTTCTTTTTTGTAATACAAGTATTTAAAGATATAAAATTTCCTCTAAACACTACTTGACCTGCATCCCATAATTTCTGATGTATTTTATTTTCACTTTCATTGAATTTTTAAATTTTTCTAAGGTGATTTGTGATTTCTCTTTTTTTTTTTATTTTTTTTATTTTTTTATGTTTTTTTTATTTCAGCAAATTATGGGTGTACATACGTTTAGGTTACGTGTGTTGCCCTTGGTTTCCCCCCCACCGAAGTCCATGTTTCAAATATGTCCATCCTTCAGGTAGTGCGCATTGCACTCCTTGTGTATACAAATACCCGTTCCCCTCCTCCCTCCTCCCCCCTCCTCCCGCCGCCCTCCCCGTGGTACAGATGTTTAGGTTACGTGTGTTGCCCTTAGTTCCCCACCCCCAAGTCCGTGTTTCAGATATGTGATTTCTCTTTGATTCACTGTTTAATTTAAAAACATTTGGGATTTTCACAAATGTTTTCTTGTTACCAAATTTTAGTTTAATTTCATTGTGGTCAGAGAACATACTCTGTAGGATTTTAATGGGAGTAGTGGTCTATAGATGTCAGTTAGATCAAGGTAGTTGATATTGTCATTCAGATCATCTTTGTCTTTATTGATTATTTTTGTCTACACATTTTATCAATTGCTAAGAGGGGAGTTGTTAAACTCTACTTATTGTGGATTTGTCTGCTTCTCCCTTTAATCCTGCGAAACTTTGCTTCATGTATTTTAAAGCTCTCTTACTGGGTAGATAGTCATTTATGATCTTTTGTCTTCCTGAGAAAATGCTCCTTTTATCATTATGAAATGTCTCTTTTTATCTTTGGTAATGCCCTTTTGCTTCAAAGTTTACTTTATCTGATACTGATATACGCATTCCCACCTTCACATGCTTATTGTTGCTGTGGTTCATCTTTTTCTATTTTTATTTCTCTAATAGCTCATTGGGCTCAAGTGATCCTCCTGCCTCAGCCTCCAGAGTAGCTGGGACTATAGGTGCTTGGCACAATGCCTTGCTGATGTTTCTTTCTTTCCTTTTTTTTTTTTTTTTAAATTACAGAGGGGGTCTTGCTCAGACTGGTCTTGAACTCCTGAGCTCAAGCAATCCTCCCACCTCGCTCTCCCAGGGTGCTAGGATTACAGGCGTGAGCCACCGTGCCCAGCCCAACCTCTATATTTTCTGACTGCTTTGGTTGCTCTCCAGTGCCTTCTGGTAGGTCTCCTGCCCACCCCCCCACCAGAATTTACAGTTGTTATTTATAGGAGGGTCTGTCTAAAAGGAGGAGCTACTACTCCTCCATTACTGGAAGCTGAACCCCTCTTATCCATTTTTAACCCATTGCAGTTCATTTTGCACCCTTTGTCCCCTGACAAAAGATCAACAGTGATCTCTTCATGGCTGAGTTGAGAGATCTTTTGGATAGTTGTAGATTTCAGTATGCAGCAGTTGGGCATGCTCTGCTGATTTCTTCTTGAAATTCTTTCCTCTCTAGGTTTCTATGAAGCACCACTGTCCTGATTTTCTTCCTAGCTGCTCTTTCTGTATCTTTTTCATTGGCTTTTCTTGCCCCCTTCGAAAGATGAACAATTTTTAAAAGTTATAAAAGTGGTACTTTTGTAAAAAATGTTTGCAATATTAAAATGTATAAAATGGAAAAAGGAGGTTCACCCCCTAAAATTATTACTGTCTTACTCCTCAGTTAACTACTGTTAATAATTTGATTAAAATACTTCCAGACCTTTTATCTATGTATATAAACATGTCAGTACATGTGTATGTGTGTAAATATACACGTGTGTGTAGATTGTTCCCTTTTTTGAAACTTGGATCATAATATATATACTTTCCTACAGCCTGCTTGTTTTCACTCTGCCTTCTTTCTTAGGCTTCCCTCTATGTCATTATTCAGATGTCCTCCTTTATCTTCAATGGCTCCTTTCCATTGTATTGTCACTTGTTGAATGTGGGAGTCCTCGTGTTTTGTTCCCTGATTCTTCTCTGTTCTTTTTTAGTATGTTTCTCTTTATCATTTGTCACCCCAAACTTAGACCACTGCTTCAGTGCATGTTGTTTCTAAATCTGTATTCACCAGCTCTGACTTCTTTCTGGCCTGAGCATCATTTTCACATTTCCAACTGCCTAGTGGATATTCCATCTGATTCTCATGCTGATCTGTCAAAGTTAGTGAGTCTGAACATGAAATATCTTTTTTCTAAATTAACTCCTAACTTTCCTAACTCTGTTCATGACAGCCCCGCCCTTTAGCCATCTGTCTTAGTTTCCTATTGCTATGTAACAAATTACCATAAACTTGGAGGCTTAAAACAATGCAAATTTATTCTTGTATAGCTCTGGAGGTCAGAAACCTAAAATCAGTGTTTATTGGTGTAAAGTCAAGATGTTGACAAGGCTGGTTCCTTCTGCAGAGTTCAGAGGAGATTCTGTTTCTTTGCCTTTTTCAGCTTCTAATGGCTGTTTTCCTCCTCCATCAGAGTGCATCCCTCTGATCTCTGCTTCTGTCGTCACGTCACCTTCTCTTCTGCCTCTGACTCCAGCATCGCTCTAATAAAGACTGTTGTGATTATATCAGGCCCACCTGGATAATCCAGAATAATCTCCCTATCTCAAGATCCTTAACTTAATCATACCTGCAAAGTCACTTTTGCCATATAAGGTAACATTCAGGGGTTCCAGGGATTAGGACGTGACATATTGTAGGGGAGGGGGATGTTATTATTCAGTCTACCATACCATCTTGACTTAGAACTCTAAAGTCACCATTTGATTTCTTCCTTTTTTTTTTTCGGGTGATTTCTAATCTAACAGTTGCCAAATAAATGTTTTCATAAAGATTCTTTTCTTTCATTGCCCCATCCTAGCTGCCTAGTCTATTACGTCAACCTAGTAGTTGGGTTTTCCTCACCATCATTCCCTTCTTCCCATGTCACCTCCATCCACATATCATATTAGACTGATCTTCCTAAAGCTGTGCTCAAATCATTAGTTGCCATATATTGTGTATCAGAGTCCTTACCTTAAAATGAAGGCTGTCATGATTACAGACATGCCTAATTTTCTGTTCTTTAATTCTGCTGCTACTTTATATATATTCATTACCTAAAACTGGGCTTTTCCATCTTGACTGATCTCACCACATTGGCCATGCTTTCCTGCTTTAATAAATTTTCTCAAGCTGTTTCTTCCGCTTAACTCCTGTGTCTCTATCTTGCTTGTCTAAATTTTACCCTTCTTTTTAGAATTATCACAAATACCATCCAGTACTCTAAGCCCCTCTTGGTAAGTTCTTTCCCTTTTCTGAGCCCTAATAATACTTTTAAAATTTCTCTTATTCTATTAATATTCAATCATAAATTATAGTTATTTGTATACCTGTATAGTTGCCTATACTGGGTTAAAGTTCATTAGAAGTATGAACTATGTTTTACTCTGTAATATCCCTATCACCAAGTATAACCCCTTACACAAAAATACTTGTGTTTTTAGATTGAACGAGTCAAAGCTTATACCAAGAGGTTGTGCCCAGGAGATTGGAAGAATAGTGGTGACTTTGGAAAGAAACAGGAAAGCTGGGAGGGGAAAAGCACATGATAAGTTTGATTTTGTATACTCCCATACATATTTCTCTCATTTAATATAACACAAGCAAATAGAACTGGAAATAGTATTTTAAGATGACATTATCCCAGTGACATCTGTGAGATAGAAAAGAAAGCCAGCCAGGGAGACTGAGTCAGGCTCACAGAGAGTGGAGGGCATCCAGGTGGAGCTCAGGGAGACGAGACCTTCAAGATGTGAAAGGTATAACATTCATATCAAAGAAGCCAAGGAAAATGAGATTTGAGTCACTAGAAAGGTTTTTGGACAATAGAAGCTTCCTGTGCATATTTGAGGGTAAAGTGGATAGAATTTGTGGACATGGAGAGAGAGAGAGGGAGAGAGAGAGAGAAGATGGAGATGACAAGAAGTCTTTGTCCTTTGGTGGTCAGCATGTACTAATATTAATATTTGTTACCCAGCTTTTATTTGTTTTAAAACAAAGCAAGTGGAAATTATTTAGAGTCTTCAGATTTCTTATCAATAAGTAGCCTAGCTGTTTTCTAACCATGTCTTCCTTGTGAAAATAATGTAAAATTTTGGCTTAGAAAATGGCCATCTTTTCTTTTATGCTCAAAACAACTATAGTTGCTTGACAGTATTTCTATAGCCTCTAGTTTTTTGGTGTTTTTCTTTATGGTTCTAATTTAGGCAGTTTAGAGTCAAACCTCAGATGTGCTACAGAGTAGGTTACTAGACTAAAGGCTCAATTAAAGTCCTTTCACTCGGATAATCACAAATCTTCTAATTTACTGGGGAACCAGGCAGAATTACCTCTCATCTCACTTTGGGATAAACTGCAATTAGGAAAGCGAGAAAGGAGACAATGAGAAGGATGGCTCGGTCTCCGCCACCATGACCACCACCACCACCACCACACAAGTGACCACTTAGTTTGCCCCTGTGCTGCAGCAACAGATAAAGACAAAGGTGAGCACATTTCAGAAGCCATTTCCCATACACATCAGTGTTGGGCCTGTTGTCTCTACTATTGGGTCAAATATGCAAGATGGAAAGTTCTTTCCTCCTAGGCCTGAGATCAGATATCTAATAATTCATCTATGGAAAATAATTGATAGTTTAAAAAACCTCCCTTTTTAGTCAAAAAGACATTTTCAGCCAGGCAGGATGGCTTACACCTGTAATCCTAGGACTTTGGGAAGCCGAGATGGAAGGATTGCTTGAGGCCAGGAGTTCGAGACCAGCCTGAACAAGAGGAAGACTCTGTCTCTACAAAAAATAGAAAAAATTAGCTGGGCATGGTGCACCTGTAGTCCCAGGTACTCAGGAGGGGATCGCTTGAGCCCAGGAGTTTGAGGTTGCAGTGAGCTGTTACATGATGGTGCTATTGCACTCTAACCAGGGTGACAGATTGAGACTCTGTCTCAAAAAAAAAAAAAAAATTTATATCTAAAAAGTAGCTTATTTGGGAAGGAATGGGAAATGGGACTAGTGTTGATTGATTCATTTGTTCACTTACTCATTCATTCTTTTGCTCAACAAATATTTGCTGAATATTAGTTATGTGATAGGCACTGTGCTAGCTTTTAATGAATAAAACCAACATAGTTCTTATCCTCATGGAGCTTATGGTTTTTCATTCAATAAGTGTATATTAAAGCATGCTCTGGCCACATGTTTATATTCATTTTCATATTTAATCCTCCCCACAAACCTATGAGGTTGAGAATATTAATTGATTTTACATATGAGAAAACCAAAGCCCATGTAGGTTAAAAAACTTAATTTTTTTTAACTCCTTGGGTCTCAGGAGACTTGTAGCATAAAAGGCTCATTAAAATCTCATAAAATGACACTTGGCCTCTTTTTTTTCTGTGTTTTCAAACCATCCTGGGAGTCATGTGTTAGAGCAAAAGTTTGGTAGCATTGTGGTGGGTATACATCATTGGTCTTACTTACAGTGCAGCAAAATGATAGTCACTGGAAATGGTGACTCAGCTATTATAATTCTAGAGTGTAAGAATATTACCTAAGTAACTTTTAGAAAAATCATGTTTAAAAATTAAATTCTGGCAGTCTGAATCAGAAATTCTGAATTCCCAAGGTCAGGTAGAACAGTGTTATATATAATCTACGTAATATACACATGTATTGTACCTTAGGTATATATTATTCTTGAGGCCAGGTGTTTGAGACCAATATGAGCAAGAGTGAGACCCTGTCTCTATAAAAAAATAGAAAATATTAGTCAGGTGTGGTGGTGCATGCCTACAGTCCCAGCTACTCAGGAGGGGATCGCTTGAGCCCAGGAGTTTGAGGTTGTAGTGAGCTGTGATATGATGATGCCATTGCGCTTTAGCCGGGTGACATTTTGAGACTCTATCTCAAAAAAACAAAAAGACATTTTATATCTAAAAATTA
>NW_012145634.1:2519492-2522862 GCF_000956105.1 Propithecus coquereli
GTATAAAATGGAAAAAGGAGGTTCACCCCCTAAAATTATTACTGTCTTACTCCTCAGTTAACTACTGTTAATAATTTGATTAAAATACTTCCAGATCTTTTATCTATGTATATAAACATGTCAGTACATGTGTATGTGTGTAAATATACACGTGTGTGTAGATTGTTCCCTTTTTTGAAACTTGGATCATAATATATATACTTTCCTACAGCCTGCTTGTTTTCACTCTGCCTTCTTTCTTAGGCTTCCCTCTATGTCATTATTCAGATGTCCTCCTTTATCTTCAATGGCTCCTTTCCATTGTATTGTCACTTGTTGAATGTGGGAGTCCTCGTGTTTTGTTCCCTGATTCTTCTCTGTTCTTTTTTAGTATGTTTCTCTTTATCATTTGTCACCCCAAACTTAGACCACTGCTTCAGTGCATGTTGTTTCTAAATCTGTATTCACCAGCTCTGACTTCTTTCTGGCCTGAGCATCATTTTCACATTTCCAACTGCCTAGTGGATATTCCATCTGATTCTCATGCTGATCTGTCAAAGTTAGTGAGTCTGAACATGAAGTATCTTTTTTCTAAATTAACTCCTAACTTTCCTAACTCTATTCATGACAGCCCCGCCCTTTAGCCATCTGTCTTAGTTTCCTATTGCTATGTAACAAATTACCATAAACTTGGAGGCTTAAAACAATGCAAATTTATTCTTGTATAGCTCTGGAGGTCAGAAACCTAAAATCAGTGTTTATTGGTGTAAAGTCAAGATGTTGACAAGGCTGGTTCCTTCTGCAGAGTTCAGAGGAGATTCTGTTTCTTTGCCTTTTTCAGCTTCTAATGGCTGTTTTCCTCCTCCATCAGAGTGCATCCCTCTGATCTCTGCTTCTGTCGTCACGTCACCTTCTCTTCTGCCTCTGACTCCAGCATCGCTCTAATAAAGACTGTTGTGATTATATCAGGCCCACCTGGATAATCCAGAATAATCTCCCTATCTCAAGATCCTTAACTTAATCATACCTGCAAAGTCCCTTTTGCCATATAAGGTAACATTCAGGGGTTCCAGGGATTAGGACGTGACATATTGTAGGGGAGGGGGATGTTATTATTCAGTCTACCATACCATCTTGACTTAGAACTCTAAAGTCACCATTTGATTTCTTCCTTTTTTTTTTTCGGGTGATTTCTAATCTAACAGTTGCCAAATAAATGTTTTCATAAAGATTCTTTTCTTTCATTGCCCCATCCTAGCTGCCTAGTCTATTACGTCAACCTAGTAGTTGGGTTTTCCTCACCATCATTCCCTTCTTCCCATGTCACCTCCATCCACATATCATATTAGACTGATCTTCCTAAAGCTGTGCTCAAATCATTAGTTGCCATATATTGTGTATCAGAGTCCTTACCTTAAAATGAAGGCTGTCATGATTACAGACATGCCTAATTTTCTGTTCTTTAATTCTGCTGCTACTTTATATATATTCATTACCTAAAACTGGGCTTTTCCATCTTGACTGATCTCACCACATTGGCCATGCTTTCCTGCTTTAATAAATTTTCTCAAGCTGTTTCTTCCGCTTAACTCCTGTGTCCCTATCTTGCTTGTCTAAATTTTACCCTTCTTTTTAGAATTATCACAAATACCATCCAGTACTCTAAGCCCCTCTTGGTAAGTTCTTTCCCTTTTCTGAGCCCTAATAATACTTTTAAAATTTCTCTTATTCTATTAATATTCAATCATAAATTATAGTTATTTGTATACCTGTATAGTTGCCTATACTGGGTTAAAGTTCATTAGAAGTATGAACTATGTTTTACTCTGTAATATCCCTATCACCAAGTATAACCCCTTACACAAAAATACTTGTGTTTTTAGATTGAACGAGTCAAAGCTTATACCAAGAGGTTGTGCCCAGGAGATTGGAAGAATAGTGGTGACTTTGGAAAGAAACAGGAAAGCTGGGAGGGGAAAAGCACATGATAAGTTTGATTTTGTATACTCCCATACATATTTCTCTCATTTAATATAACACAAGCAAATAGAACTGGAAATAGTATTTTAAGATGACATTATCCCAGTGACATCTGTGAGATAGAAAAGAAAGCCAGCCAGGGAGACTGAGTCAGGCTCACAGAGAGTGGAGGGCATCCAGGTGGAGCTCAGGGAGACGAGAACTTCAAGATGTGAAAGGTATAACATTCATATCAAAGAAGCCAAGGAAAATGAGATTTGAGTCACTAGAAAGGTTTTTGGACAATAGAAGCTTCCTGTGCATATTTGAGGGTAAAGTGGATAGAATTTGTGGACATGGAGAGAGAGAGAGGGAGAGAGAGAGAGAAGATGGAGATGACAAGAAGTCTTTGTCCTTTGGTGGTCAGCATGTACTAATATTAATATTTGTTACCCAGCTTTTATTTGTTTTAAAACAAAGCAAGTGGAAATTATTTAGAGTCTTCAGATTTCTTATCAATAAGTAGCCTAGCTGTTTTCTAACCATGTCTTCCTTGTGAAAATAATGTAAAATTTTGGCTTAGAAAATGGCCATCTTTTCTTTTATGCTCAAAACAACTATAGTTGCTTGACAGTATTTCTATAGCCTCTAGTTTTTTGGTGTTTTTCTTTATGGTTCTAATTTAGGCAGTTTAGAGTCAAACCTCAGATGTGCTACAGAGTAGGTTACTAGACTAAAGGCTCAATTAAAGTCCTTTCACTCGGATAATCACAAATCTTCTAATTTACTGGGGAACCAGGCAGAATTACCTCTCATCTCACTTTGGGATAAACTGCAATTAGGAAAGCGAGAAAGGAGACAATGAGAAGGATGGCTCGGTCTCCCCCACCATGACCACCACCACCACCACCACACAAGTGACCACTTAGTTTGCCCCTGTGCTGCAGCAACAGATAAAGACAAAGGTGAGCACATTTCAGAAGCCATTTCCCATACACATCAGTGTTGGGCCTGTTGTCTCTACTATTGGGTCAAATATGCAAGATGGAAAGTTCTTTCCTCCTAGGCCTGAGATCAGATATCTAATAATTCATCTATGGAAAATAATTGATAGTTTAAAAAACCTCCCTTTTTAGTCAAAAAGACATTTTCAGCCAGGCAGGATGGCTTACACCTGTAATCCTAGGACTTTGGGAAGCCGAGATGGAAGGATTGCTTGAGGCCAGGAGTTCGAGACCAGCCTGAACAAGAGGAAGACTCTGTCTCTACAAAAAATAGAAAAAATTAGCTGGGCATGGTGGTGTGCACCTGTAGTCCCAGGTACTCAGGAGGGGATCGCTTGAGCCCAGGAGTTTGAGGTTGCAGTGAGCTGTTACATGATGGTGCTATTGCACTCTAACCAGGGTGACAGATTGAGACTCTGTCTCAAAAA
>NW_012145634.1:2526667-2528967 GCF_000956105.1 Propithecus coquereli
AGTTAATCATGTTTTATTAGATGCAGCTTTGTTTTATATAACACTCAGAAAGAAAAAAATGCTATTGTAACATAATGGCTTCTTATCATTTCTAGTTTTTATTTTGTACTTATTGAAAGATTTTTAAGACTTTTTAAACATATAATTTTGCCTATATTGCTTTTGTGCATATATAGGAAAGAATATATAAACATAAACTGGTTAAGATATTTATTAAACTTCCTCATATACAAATTCCAACTCTTCTGAATTTCTCTACATTATATCATCCTCTGTGCCATCAAGAGCATTTCCAAAAGAGTGCTTTACTATTTTCCCTCGGATTTTCTTCCAAATTGCTGACAATTATTCTGTGAATTTTGATGCTGGTTACTTTCTTGATCTTACCAGAAATTTGTTACTGGACCATTTTTGGTCAACGAACAGGATTTATATTTCTTCCTCAGGTGGTCCTAAATGTTGTGCACACAGAAACATGGAGGATGTAATTTTCTTGTCAAGCCTCTGGGAATAACAATTGCTTATGTGCAGGTAATGGCAATTATGTCGTCTAGTCAACAATAATTGAAAGTCACTGTTGATTACGAGAGACATTTTGATTTCAGAGATATTAAAATGTGAAAAATGTGTGCCTTAGATTAGACACAAGATAGTGTTTAGTTCCAAGTATTTTTTACTTTTTAATTTTTTTTACTGTATTTTTGGGGTACAAAGTGATGTTTTGATATACATTGTGAAATGATTAACTCAAGCTAATTAACATATCTGTCACCACTTACTTATCTTTTTTGTGGTGAGAACATTTAAAATCTACTCTTTTAGCAATTTTGAAATATACATTATAAACTATGGTCACCATGCTGTGCAATGGATCATGAAAACTCATTCCTCTTGTCTCACTGAAATATTGCACCCATTGATCAACATCTGCCCTCTCTCCATCCCCCGCCTCCTACCTCCAGCCTCTGGTAACCACTATTCTACTCGCTGCTTCTGAGAGTTCAACTTTTTTAGATATCACATATGAGTGAAATCACACAGCATTTGTCTTTCTGTGGCTCATTTTACTTGGCATAGTGTCCTCTAGGTTCATCCATGTTGTCTGAAATGACAGAATTTCCTGTTTTTAACGCTGTATAGTATTCCATCGAATATATACACACCACATTTTCTTTATCCATTCATCTGTTGGTGGATACCTAGGTCGCTTCCCTATCTTGGCCATTGTGAATAATTCTTCAGTGAACATGGAAGTACAGGTATCTGTTCCACATTCTGAGCACATTCATGCCTATGGTTTTCACCACCATTTACCAACTCTCCAAACCCAGATCTGACTTCCAACTGTGACATCTGTCTACTACTCTTGCCTTCTAGACACCTCTATCTGCGCCAATAGGCCTCTTTCCAAGTGTGTGATTTCACAGTGTATTTTTCCCATTTCTGAGAATGACAACATAATTTCCTCAGTATACAATCTAGAAATCTCAAAGTTATCCCGGAATCCCTACCTCCTTCCCTCACAGCCTAGATCTAGTTGGTCAAAAGTCCTGAGAATTTTGCTTCCCAAAGCAAGTTCTAATGTATCTACAGGGCTGTTTTGTCAGCTACCCCCCCCAACCCCATGTCTTGCCCAGATTATTGCAACAGCTTCTTCCATACTGGTCTTCCAGCTTCTTCAGTTCATTTTCAACATTGTTGTTACCATGGTAACCCTCTCAAAACTCCAACTGCTGAATCTCAGCTTATCATTTCTATGCTTAAAACCCTGCAGTGGTTTCTCACTGTCTTCAGGATGAAGTCCAAAATCCTTGGCCTGGCATTTATGTTCTTTAACAACCTTTAACATCCAAAAAATATTTATTGATAATGAAAATAAATGACTATGTTAGTAGTTCATATATTTACCATGTTGTAATTTTTGTTATTTTACTTCTACTTAAAAAAAACCAAAACAAAACAGTTAACTATAAAACAGCCTCAGGCAGGTTCTTCAGGAAGTATTTAGAAGAAAGCATTGCTATCGTAGCAGATGACAGCTCCATGTATGTTATTGCCCCTGAAGACCTTCCAATGGGACAAGATATGAAGGTGGAAGCCAGTGATATTGATGATCCTGACCCTGTGCAGGCCTAGGCCAGGGGTTGGGAACCTGTGGCTTCAAGGCCACATATGGCCTTCTGAGTTCTTAATGTGGCCTTTTGACTGAATCCAAATTTTACAGAACAAATCCTTTTATTTTTATTAATGTAGTTTTGTTTGTTTTTCAAAAACCCCCCTGGGAGCATTTCCCATAAGGC
>NW_012145634.1:2529017-2540134 GCF_000956105.1 Propithecus coquereli
TTTCTTTGGAAATCCTCAGAAGGATATGTGGGCCTGCATTCAAAATAACCTCTCCAGATGTCAAAAGGTCTATGAGCCCTCACATTGAAGTTCTTGGTATAACAATGTGAATCTATGATATTTGTGTCTTACAGTACTTATTTGTCCTCCCAGTAGCCCCATGAGGTAAACTATTTTTATTCTGTTTCAATGATGAGGATTCAGAGATTAAGGAACATTTGTAACTCAGCTAAGATCATAGAGTAAGAAACAGAATTGGAAGACTTCAGGTCTAGGATTTCATGTCCGTAGATGTCTCCATGAGAGAACATTCCCACTGGAATGGTGGATCCTAGCGGGAGCCATGCTAGGATTACCTGGGCTAGGGCTGAAAGCCAAAGATGCTACTTCCTCTCCAACCCCCACACCCCCATCCATGGGAAGGTGAAAAAGAGAAAGCACCGCTAAAAGGGTTATAGGCCACCGTGAAAGGATGTTTACAGCTCATGCCCAGAAGCAAGACAGCAAGCATTCCTAGAGAAGTATAGGTACTAGGACAGAAAAATCCTTTCTTCTCTTTTCCTAGAGAAGCTATTGTCTATTGATTACTTGCACTGAGCTTTGCAAACATTGTTTCATTTAATCCTCACTACCAGGCTATGTGGTAGGCATAAAAGTAAAAGTACTGGCCCAAGTTCATATAGTTTATAAGCAGCAGAGGCAGGATCCAAACTCAGGTCAGCAAGTTCTCTTTTGCTACAGCCCTCAGGACCCCTACACATTTACTGACCGGTTAGTTCTTCTACTTGAGAAGCGTATACAAGACTATACAGATCGTCAAAGTCTAATAACGCCCCTGATATAGGAAGTCAAACCACACACCTCTGCTTTTCATCTAAAGCGGTTCCTATTAAGGGTCATGAAACGGGAAAATACTAACATAAATACAAAAAATTAATATGTGCCAGGCCCTGAAACAGATTTTTCTAGACATCTAAAAGAAAGGAAGAAAAATGTCTTTTCCCTGTTTAAAAGGAGACATGAGCAATGGAGAACATCAACCAAAGCAGGAGATTTTCCTGATCAAGCACCAGAGGACTCGAAGAAAATGATTCAGACCCTCATTAAGATTATGACATGCACATCCTGTGCTGTGCCCCACACCTATCAGTGCCTAATACATATTAATAATATTTATTCGCTCCTTTTGGTCAAGATTTGTCACCCTGCTTGTCTAGACATTGCTATTTAAAAGGAGCTGTGATTTGCTTACAGATACAGCACATCTGTAGACATGTGAGCTGAGGCAGACGGGGCAGTAAATCTTGGTCAGAGCTGCACTTTGGACTGTTGCAAGAGAGGCTGCAGAACTGTTGTTGGAATAATGAAGTGGATGTTTGCTGCCAGGGCCCAGAGTTGTGTCTCCAGCAGGCAGAATCTAGTAGTAAATTAGCTTATGTTTCAGCTTGGCAGTTGGCACTTGGTTCATTTGTAGATGCTAATTGTAATCTGATGTTATCAGCAGCAGGTAATTGAAATGGTCTTGATGAATTACTTAATTTCTTTTAATAGCTGAGTCTTCAAGAACTGAATAAAGAAGATAAGGTGATGGGGGGAAAACACAACAGCTCTATCTTTCTAATTAGTGCTTGGAGGTTTTTTCTTCTTTACACAAATGATTATGAACATGTGAAGCTGAATAGATTTATGAGTCAAAAACCCCCCTGGGAGCATTTCCCATAAGGCAGCCCAGTCCTGAACATTGATAACACTTCTGTTAGGACTTCAGAAAGGAATGCTTGAGTGATCACTTCGGAGAATGTGGATTTCTGTACTCAATTTTGTTTTCCAGGGCATTGCCTGCTAGGGATACTGCCACTTTGGTATTCACCCTACCTTCAGCCCTTCTTTGGCTATTTTCTGTGAACAGTGCTGCTTGGCACCATTCAGTGAGCATGGGAGCCTCACAGTGATGTTAATTATTGGCTCCAGTACCCACACCTGGCACTGGCACCTCCCACACCTGCCTGTCCCTAAGTCTTTCCATCTGCAACAGCTCCTGTGTAGTGCTTTGCTTTGCCAGCAATGGTGAGTGCAGATGTGACCCTCGGTCCTGCCGGCTGTGCTGGATGCTGCACACTGGACCTATGCCACGTGACTACACTGAGCTTGGGGGTCTTTCTTCTGGAATCATTTGGCTCTGGCGTTAGTCTCATGTTCTTTCCTTAAATAATCCATTTGTTTTGAGGTAACTTTGAAGGTATTTGCCTTTAAATGGTTTTGAGAATATCAAAGTGACAGCAGAAAATGTAAAGCATCAGAATCAGGTCTTTTAGATAGACATTTGGTGATGATATAGCAAATGATTATTCAGATCACCTCTGTGGTTCTCCTTCATGGAGAATTCTATTGGAAGACAGCTGAATTTAGAGGTGAAGATTCCAAATCTCTAAGCCACCAACATGACCGAGGTAGTAAATGCCTTTGATGGAAAAAAAAAAAAAGTACGTTTCAGGGGCTCTGATCATGTTCTGCTTCTTGATCTGAGTGGTAGTTACACAGCTGTCCTCAACTTTGTAAAAATTTGTTGATCTGTATGCTTATGATTTTATGCCTTTCTATGTTTTATACTTTAATTAAAGGTTGATTGATTGATTGATTTTTGAGATACTCTGTTGCCCAGTCAAGAGTACAGTGGTATCATCATAGCTCACTGCAGCCTCAAACTCCTGGGCTCAAGTGATCCTCCTGCCTCAGCCTCCTGAGTAGCTGGGACTATAGGTGTACACCACCATGCCCGGCTAATTTTTCTATTGTTTGTGGAGATGGGATCTCACTCGTGCTCAGGTTGGTCTCAAACTCCTGGCCTCAAGTGATCCTCCGACCTCAGACTCCCAAAGTGCTAGAATTACAGGCATGAGCCACCTTGCCTGGCCAAAGGTTTATTTTTAAAAACATATTGCACTGTGGGGCAGAGTAGAATTGGAATGATATGCCTTTTTTTCTTCTTTTTTTTACCCTTTTTTACTTTTAATTGATAAATTATAATTGTATGTATTTATACAATTATATATCATGTATTGTATATATATAGTACATATTTATACAATATATTTGATATATGTATACATTGTAGAAAGATTAAATTAAGATAATTAACATATCTATCACCTCACCTACTTATCTTTTTTGTGGTGAGAACATTTAAAATCTACTCTTTTAGCAATTTTGAAATATACATTATAAACTATGGTCACCATGCTGTGCAATGGATCATGAAAACTCATTCCTCTTGTCTCACTGAAATATTGCACCCATTGATCAACATCTGCCCTCTCTCCATCCCCCGCCTCCTACCTCCAGCCTCTGGTAACCACTATTCTACTCGCTGCTTCTGAGAGTTCAACTTTTTTAGATATCACATATGAGTGAAATCACACAGCATTTGTCTTTCTGTGGCTCATTTTACTTGGCATAGTGTCCTCTAGGTTCATCCATGTTGTCTGAAATGACAGAATTTCCTGTTTTTAACGCTGTATAGTATTCCATTGAATATATACACACCACATTTTCTTTATCCATTCATCTGTTGGTGGATACCTAGGTCGCTTCCCTATCTTGGCCATTGTGAATAATTTTTCAGTGAACATGGAAGTACAGGTATCTGTTCCACATTCTGAGCACATTCATGCCTATGGTTTTCACCACCATTTACCAACTCTCCAAACCCAGATCTGACTTCCAACTGTGACATCTGTCTACTACTCTTGCCTTCTAGACACCTCTATCTGCGCCAATAGGCCTCTTTCCAAGTGTGTGATTTCACAGTGTATTTTTCCCATTTCTGAGAATGACAACATAATTTCCTCAGTATACAATCTAGAAATCTCAAAGTTATCCCGGAATCCCTACCTCCTTCCCTCACAGCCTAGATCTAGTTGGTCAAAAGTCCTGAGAATTTTGCTTCCCAAAGCAAGTTCTAATGTATCTACAGGGCTGTTTTGTCAGCTACCCCCCCCAACCCCATGTCTTGCCCAGATTATTGCAACAGCTTCTTCCATACTGGTCTTCCAGCTTCTTCAGTTCATTTTCAACATTGTTGTTACCATGGTAACCCTCTCAAAACTCCAACTGCTGAATCTCAGCTTATCATTTCTATGCTTAAAACCCTGCAGTGGTTTCTCACTGTCTTCAGGATGAAGTCCAAAATCCTTGGCCTGGCATTTATGTTCTTTAACAACCTTTAACATCCAAAAAATATTTATTGATAATGAAAATAAATGACTATGTTAGTAGTTCATATATTTACCATGTTGTAATTTTTGTTATTTTACTTCTACTTAAAAAAAACCAAAACAAAACAGTTAACTATAAAACAGCCTCAGGCAGGTTCTTCAGGAAGTATTTAGAAGAAAGCATTGCTATCGTAGCAGATGACAGCTCCATGTATGTTATTGCCCCTGAAGACCTTCCAATGGGACAAGATATGAAGGTGGAAGCCAGTGATATTGATGATCCTGACCCTGTGCAGGCCTAGGCCAGGGGTTGGGAACCTGTGGCTTCAAGGCCACATATGGCCTTCTGAGTTCTTAATGTGGCCTTTTGACTGAATCCAAATTTTACAGAACAAATCCTTTTATTTTTATTAATGTAGTTTTGTTTGTTTTTTATATTTTTATTTTATTTTTAAAATGAACATATTTAAAATACCAACGAATAAAATAAGTCTCAATGAAATAATCCTCCCAGGTTGACTGGCACAATTAGAACATTAGTCAGCCATAAGGGCTAAATTGACAGCTGCTGTGCTCATGATTTAGCTTTAACTTCCCCTGCCTGACTGGTGCCGCTACCACACGAGGCTGGTTGGTGACAGTTTGTGGGGGTCGAGTATGCCAGTCTGTCATCAGCTTTTGACAACGGTGCACTGTGTTTCTGTTTGAAGTGGAATTTGTGAATAGTTGCACAGCTCGACAGTATGTTTTAATTTTGTCTGCTTAATAGCCCATCATGTCAAAGAAGACCAAGAGAATGCTGAAGGAAGAAAACAGATTTTTTAATGAGGATTGAGAATTACAATATTATCTTGTTTCTGCTTTGTGATAACTGCAATATCAACATCAAAGAAATTCAGTGCTCACAATCAGCATTATAACACTCATAAAGACCACGAATATTTTAAATATGAGGAAGAGTTGGGAAAGGTTGTGCTGCAGAAATTAAAAGATGAAAAGCAAAAGCAAAGCAAGCAATAAGACATGGAAATAATGCCACTGAAACAACTTATAATTTATATACTCAGGAAAAAGGGAAGCCATTCAGTGATGCAGAAATTGTGAAAGAATGCATTGTCAAAGTTGTAGACTGCTTAGACCCTGATAACATTTCAAAGTACAAACAACTGCCTCTTTAAAGGAGACCCATAACTTACCGGCATCACGAATTAGCCTTCAACTTAACAGAACAACTTCATGCAATACTTCAAAAGGAAAATATATATTATTCAATCGCTTTGGATGAATCAATTGATACTAATGACTTGGCGCAGGTTTTATACTTCATTCAGGTCATAACAGAAGATTTTCTTTGCTACGAAGAGTTACTCACTTTGGGCACTCTTGTGAACAGAACATGGGGAATAAGTGTCTTCAACAACTTTCAAGATAAATGTTGTGAAGTTAGACTGAATTTGGTAAATTTAGTGAGTGTATGTACAGATGGTGCACTTTCCATGACAGGAAAACGTGAAGGGTTTATGGCACAGATTAAAAAGTATTAACAGATCAAGATGCTCTCATTTCTTTTCATTGTATTTTGCATCAGCAAAATCTGTTGTAAAGCTACTATTTTAAGTGACACTTTGCAACAAGTTGTAAGTATTGTTCACTATATTGCTACAAATGCAACATGGCATCCTCGGTTTCATAACATGCTGAAGTTGAACAATGGGGTATTCAGTGTGGATTTGCCATATCATTCTAAAGTGCAGGGACAGGTATTAGCCAAAACTTTATCTCTGTGAGAACAGATAATTAAATTTTATGAAGAACAGAATCAGCAATGTGAATTATTGAAAGAAGTTTTCTATAGGAATGCACCATTTCTGTGTGATATAATATCAAATTGAAACAACTTGAATATTTCTCTTGCAAGGTAAAACTAAGTGTATATATGATATGTGGCAAAAAATTCAGGCATTTTGAAAAAAGCTATCTTTTTTCAAAACACTTCTCTAAAAGGAAGTTTCAGATGAACATTTTCCACAGTTAGCAAAGGCCATTGATGAGGAGGATGATATATGTGAACCATACACAGCTGTTACAGACCTATTACTTGGAGAATCAATGAAAGGTTCACTGACTTTGAGAATCATGACATCACACTCAAATTAGCATTTCAGCCTCACCTAGTTGATATCACCACGGCACCTGAAGAACTACAAGATGGAATTGATTGAGTTCTCAGTAGATGACATTTTAAAGTCATTGTTTAATGCTAAGAAAGATCCAATTTAAACATGGAAAAATCCAGTAGAATACCCACACCTTGAGCAACATGCCCCAAAAAATGCTTTCTTGCTTTTCAGCCACTTAATGCTGCGAATCTGTGTTCTCCAGCCTAACCCCCTGAAGATGCCCTTAAAGTCACAAATGACTGATACCCATCTAGAGAATCACCTGAAACTGCAGACCTCCGCGCTGCAACCAAATATTCAAATGCTTTCCAACAAAGAGCAGACACAACAAAATCATTAAAAGGTTAGTTAGCTTTAAAATTTACAAATAGTTTTTATTTTTTGAAATTGTTAAGTATATAGTAGTTAGATTTTTACAAAATACTGTACATTTTTAAGTATAGCCAATTGAAGTTTCTTGAATGCAGCCTTATTTGATTACGGCTAAATCAATGTGGCCTTCTAACATGAAAAGATTCCCCAGCCCTGGCCTAGGATAATGTGTATGTTTGTGTTTTAGTTTTTAACAAAAAGTTTCAAAAGTAAAAAAATTAATTAAAAAATTTAAAAATAGAAGAAAGGGCCAAGCACAGTGGCTCATACCTATCATCCCAGCACTTTGGGAGGCCAAGGCAGGAGGATTGCTTGAGGCCAGGAGTTTGAGACTAGCCTAGGCAACATAGCAAGACCCTTGCTACAAGAAATAAGAAAAATCAGTGTGGTGGCACCTGCCTATAGCACCAGCTGCTTGGAGGCTGAGGCAAGAGAATCACTTGAGCCCAGGAGTTCAAGGTTACAGTGAACTATGATTCTGCCACTGTACTCCAGCCTGAGCAAGAGAACAAGACCCGGTCTTTAAAAAAATTTTAAAATAGAGAAGAGCTTATAGGATAAAGATATAAAGAAAGAAAATATTCTTGTAGAGCTACACAATGTGTTATGTTTTAAACTAAGTATTATCACAGAGTCAAAAGTTAAAAAAGATGTAAAAGTTTATAAAGTAAAGAAGTTATAGTGAGCTGGGATTAATTTATTATTGAAGAAAAACTTTTTTTTTAAATAAATTTAGTTTAGCCTAAGCATAAAGTGTTTAGAAGATCTACAGTAGACTATAGTAATGTCTTAGCCTTCACATCACTCACTCACTGACTCACTGACTCACTCAGAGAAGCTTTCAGTTCTGCAGGTACCACTCATGGTAAGTGCCTTATATAAGTATACCATTTTTATCTTTTATACCATAATTTCATTGTACCTTTCCTATGTTTGGATATTTTTTTTTTTTTTTTTTTTGAGACAAGTCTCACTCTTTTGCCCGGGCTAGAGTGCCGTGGCATCACACTCACTCACTGACTCACCCAGAGCAGCTTCCAGTCCTGTAGGTTCCATTCGTGGTAAGTGCCTTATATAAGTGTACCATTTTTTATCTTTTGTGCCGATTAATTTCTTTCTAATTTTAGTAGAGACGGGGTCTCGCTCTTGCTCAGGCTGGTTTCAAACTCCTGAGCTCAAACAATCCGCCCGCCTCGGCCTCCCAGAGAGCTAGGATTACAGGCGTGAGCCACCGCGCCCGGCCTTATGTTTGGATATATTTAGATACACAAATATTATCACGTCACGGTTGCCTATAATATTCAATACGGTCACATGCTATACAGGTCTATAGCCCAGGAGCAATCAGTTATACCATGGAGCTCATGCGTGCAGAAGGCTATCCCATCTAGGTTTGCATAAGTACTCTCCATGATGTTTGTACAATGACAAAATTGTCTAATGATGCATTTCTCAAAATGTATCCCCATCAAGTGACGCAGGACTGTATATGTCTTGAGTAGATGAAGGGCAGTGAGGGCCAAAAACTATGAGAAATGCTAGAAACGTATAACTGGAGTGTAAAGTTCAATCACTCGCCTCTTTCATGTTTACTGTGCTCATTTATACCTTACCACTGCCATTAAGTCCAGGTATTATTTCTGCTACTTTGATTCCAGAGCCCAGAGAGACTAGTTCTGGGAATAGTGGCAATTTCTATACATTTTATGTTGTACCTTGACATTCTCATTGGTGTAAATGATCTTGAAAATTCTTTGCTACTATAAAAAAACCCAAATTCTCTGATTTTTTCCATGGAAAGAGAATTACTCCTTACGGTTAGTGGGAATACTGAACTGAGCAGATTCTTCTCCTTCCTTTACCTTATATAGCTAAATGAGACAGTCTGATTAGCAGGCTAACTAAATAATATATTAACCTTTTTGCATCATCATTCAAGAAGTTTACAAAGCATGACTAAAATGAAGCCCTTTGTGCAGATTTGAAGAACCCTAATGTTTATGACTTTTGGACAAAAAAAATCACTAGGATATCACACTATGTCTTCTTTTAAGCACATGAACTTGATAGACTATCTCAGTATTTAACATTTAGCCTTAGGAAACCGATGCTAGCTTCACTATTCTAGATGTTCAAATAACAGGTTCCATAGAGAATATATGAAAAGGCCCTTGTGATCTCTCCAGCACACCTTTGAAGTGGCTTAGAAGTCACAATAATAATAAAAGCAATGATACTTACTGAATGCCTCTAGTGTGCTCTGTAGTTGGTATATCTTCATATGCAGTGAGTCATTTAAAAATTCAGAAAGATAGGATTCATTATTCCCATTAGAAATGAAAACCCCAAATAACAGAGTGGTTAATTTGTCAGATATCCTATAGCAAATGTGTGGCACAGCTGGGGTGTGAGCCCAGAGCTGTCTAAATCCAAAGCCAGCGCTCTTTATACTATGGCACAGCACCTCTCTAAAGAAAATGGCTAAAATTATTTGGGAAAAAGATAAAACTTTAGCATTTCTAAGCAACTAGGACAATGTGGCATTGTATTAATAACTGAAAAAAAGTGGAAATTGAGCATTTCTCTTTACCCACAGCTTCTTTTCATCCTCGTTCACTCATCCCTGTTTCATACTGGGTACACATAAGCACACATACAGCCAAATGCAGGGTGGGAGCGTGGCTGCTCTTACACCATAACCTAAAGTCTCCCCTCTTTTCCAGCATGAAATCCATAAGAGACCCAAGTGTTTAAAACTCTTCAGCATAATTAGTAATTTCATGGTGACTTCAAAAAGTAGCTTTTCACTGAGAACCATTTTCTGCATGTTGTTCCAGAAATTCTTCTTAAGGCTCTCTCTGACACAGCAGAAAATGCATTTGTTGAATTGGATTAAAGCCAGAATGCAGCTTTCAGTTTGTATTGCTGACTCAGCCTGTTCCCAACTTGACTTTCAAGCAGCTTTGTTAGCTCCTGAATACAGGCACTCAGTTCTCAGCAGATCTTTGAAAGTGGTCCTTTTCTGCCCTCCTACTGAAGAGTTAAGTTACTCTGGGAAGCGAACGCTTTCATTTTCTAGTAAAAATTGTGTTGGTGCCATTTAAAATGTTTCCAAGAGCAATTAAAAAGTGAAGTAAATGCTTTGTTGTTATGTGTCCAACATGCTTGTAAAGCAAGCCCTCATCAAAATAGCCCCAGTGGCAAAAAAAAAAAAGTAACGGATTTGTGTTCTTGAGCCAGATTGTCAGAGTTGGCCACTTATTTGAAACAACAGCTATTCTGTAATTGCATTTCCCTGATTCACATGGAAGGTTCCACCAAATCCATTATCTAATACTGAATAAGACAAAGACAGCTTATAACATGGCCCAGCTGTTGGAGTGCTCTGGAGGGAGATATAATATGCTCTGTGACTCAGTAAACAGAAGGTAATGGACTAAAAGTTATCTAAGCCCTTCACAACAAGGAGATCTGGAGTTTAACCAGAAATTTCAGACTGTCAACCTTGACAAAACAGATGGCATTCTCCAGTTCGTGGCACCATCAGGCGAACTGGCATGTCTGCTTTGACAGCTCCTGGTACTTCTTAAATGCCTGATGGAGAAAGGCACCCTCTTTGTCATCAGTAAAGAACTCGCACTGCTCTGTGTGTGACGAAGGGAACAAGAAGCACCTATGAGCTTAGACCTGTTACTGGGCATTTTCATGATCTTTCTTCCCTGGGGCTGTGGCATTCTACATAAGCATCCTCCTGGATCGTTCTTTTACCTTCTTCTTGTAGCAAAGAAACCACTTGAATCATGTGGTAATTTCTCTCTGTTTTGATCACTGAGTACCCCGTATATAATACAAATGGCATGCATTCAAGCCAGTATTATGGGCTTCTACAATGTTGTACAGTTAGGATAGCCATATATTATAATTTATCAAAGGGACAGTCCCACACACAACTAGGTTATAGAGTCACCCTCTATGTAGCACATTTATGAAAAACGTGAGTGCTGGAGTCAGACGGCCTGGCTTTGGATCCCAGCTATGCGGCTTACTGACTTTGTGAGCTTGACAAGGTGCTTAGCTGCTCTCTGCCTCAGTTTCTTTTCTCTAAAATGGGGATAATTATAGCACCCATCTCATAAGATGGCTGTAAGGATTGAATGAGTTAATATGTGTAAAGCCCTTTGAACAATGCCTGGCACATAATAAATATCTCAAAATGTTTTAATCATTATCATCATAGTTTTGTTATATGTGGGAAGAGTATATCATTTTTTTTTCTTTTATTTCAGCATATTATGGGGGTACAGATGTTTAGGTTACGTATGTTGCCCTTGGTCCCCCCCCCCCAAATCCG
>NW_012145634.1:2543009-2558501 GCF_000956105.1 Propithecus coquereli
TTATTCCAGGGATGCAAGGCTGGTTTAACATACGCAAATCTATAAATGCAATTCGCCACATAAATAAAAGCAAGAACAAAGACCAAATGATTCTTTCGATAGATGCAGAAAAAGCATTTGACAAAGTCCAACACATCTTTATGATAAAAACTCTCATCAAAATAGGCACAGATGGCTCATTCCTTAAAATTATCAAGTCCATCTATGACAAATCCACTGCCAATATCATCTTGAATGGGGAAAAATTGAGTATATCATTTTTTAACACAAAACTAAATGCTAGGCTGGGTGTGGTGGGTCACACTTGTAATCCTAGCACTTTGAGAGAGGCTGAGGCCAGGAGTTCGAGACCAGCCCAAGGAAGAATGAGACCCCATCTCTACAAAAAAATAGAAAAATTAGCTGGGCATGGTGGCACGTGCCTGTAGTCCCAGCTACTCAGGAGGCTGAGGCAGGAGGATCGCTTGCGCCCAGGAGTTTGAGGTTGCAGTGAGCTGTGGTAATGCCACTGTACTCTAGATTGGGTGACAGAATGAGACCCTGTCTCAAAAACAAAACAAACAAAAAAACCCTAAATGCTAAAAGAAAGATAAAGATGGTACTAAAATACATAACATTTTTTATTCTTCACAGTATTTTTTTGATGATTTAAGAAACATATTCTTTTATTATAATATTTTTCCTTCTGAAAATGAAAATAGCTATATATTTTTCCTTTATATTTTTTCATTTTTTATTTAAGTGCATTTAGGGGTGCAAGTGGATTATTGTTCTTCACAATACTTTGATCATTGAAAGTTGGAGGTGGTTATCAGTGGCCAGCAATACATGTTATTATTTGATATCTTCATCTCTTGCTAACAGACTCTCTGTTATCACTGGCTGATATCCTTCTGATAAGAGATATTTCAGATGAAAGAGACCCATAAAATAATTCAAATCAAAACATCGGCTGGGGGAAGCCCATCCCAGATGCTAACTCCACTTCGACTATTTAGTGATCTTGAAGTAAGGCAATCAGTCTTGGGTACCAAACAAGGAGAAACCCAAGCAGGTGCTCTATGTAATGTTCAGTGGTGCAGAGATGGCTGGACTGGGAATTAGACAATCAAGGGTCCCAAAATGAGCTCTGAGTCTTACTTTTTGTGTGACCTTGGGCAAGTCACCTTCCTAGGCCTCAGTTTTCTGATATGCAAAAAAAAAAAAAAGGAGCCATGATAATTTGTTTGATTCTGACAAGATTATTAGACCCAAATGAGACTGTAAATGTGAAAATGGTTCACTGACTAGAATCATATTAATATGACTCTTATCGAGTACCTAGAATTTATTGTGGGTTTTTTTTGTCGTCGTCGTTTTCCCTGTGAAGTAAAGTTTATCATGTGGCAGAGGCTTTAAGGAGATCATTTTCCTATGAGGCCACAGGAAGTGGTGGCCAGAGTGTGGCTTCCAAGTGAGGCAAACTTGGGCTCAACCCAGTTCATAGCTGTGCACCTTTGTGTCGCTTAACCTTTCTGACCCTCGTTCTATCTCAACTTCATAGGATTGTTGGGAGGAAACACGGCCTCCTCTAAGAACCTTTTTCAAATCCAAATCAGTCCTCTTCTGCACCCTCAGAGTGCTCCGTGTCTGACCGGCGGACACACCCTTCACACTCCCCTGTAGTGATCTGCATGCTTGTGTGTCTCACCTTTAAGGTTGTCAGACCCTGGAGAAGCCATGGGCTCCCCATCTGATGCATTTGTATTCCCAGTGCTTAGCTCTTAGCTTGTTAATCTTTGACGCTGTGTAAATTGATGAGTAATGCTTAGCATATAGAAAACACTGAGTAAATGGTACTGCTGTTATTACACACCAAGAGATTTGTCTCTTTTACAATAAGCTTACAGATGTCTCCACTCATCTCAATTAGTTAGATATTAAAATGCAGACTTGGATAAGGAATGACCATAGCACAGCAATTTTGGCTTTCTAGAATGTTTTCACCAAAGAAAGACAACAACTGCCAGTTGTATTGTAACAGTAAACATAGATTTTTTGAAACTCTGATCTCAGCTTATGTCTTTAAACAACTTGAGGTATAACTGGTAGATGTCCAAACCATCTTCCACTATTAAGCCTGGTAAAACCATGCTTCCTGAGATTCTCAGTGGGGAGGGAGACTGTGGCAGCTGAGAAAGAAAAACCTGAGCCTTGGTGTCAGCCTGGCCCTGGTTTGAATCGGAGCTCTGCCATTTATGAGCTGTGTGGCCAGGGAAAAGTTGTATAAAATGTAAAATGGAGTTAAGAATAGAATCTCCAAGGTAGGAGTGAAGGATGTAGCTCCTGCGAAGATTAAATGAGACGATGTACGTGAAGCAC
Source organism: Propithecus coquereli (assembly GCF_000956105.1). Lineage (NCBI taxonomy): Eukaryota > Metazoa > Chordata > Mammalia > Primates > Indriidae > Propithecus > Propithecus coquereli. The sequence continues at coordinate 2,545,371 of NW_012145634.1, forward strand.
TTTGCGTGGTGCCCAGCACACGGTACAGGCTCAGGAAGCAGCAGCTGGAATCGGACTGAGACTTCCCCCTGCCCCGGGGGCACTGCTGGCACTACTAGACTCTTATTCCTTCTTTTTCTCTCCCTTTCCCTCCTCCTCTGAGTGATGTCAAGCGTCTGGGGAAATTTAAAGTCTTTTTTTTTTTTTTGGTAAAAAATTTGAAGATTCCTGACCTAGATGGATAACTGGAGCTAGTTCCTTTTGTGCTATAAGATTCTCTAGAAGAAAAGTTTCTTTCTGTGCTGGAGAAAAAATAACTTTCTTCCCTTATATGGTTTTAACTTTTGCAGAGCCCTTTTTTCCTGTTTTAACTTTTTAGACCTTCTATATGATCTTGAAAAACAGTTTGTTTTCTTCTAAATGTGTTCATAATAATTGCAGAAGTAAGGATATGCTCGTAAAGTACATGCCTGACTTTTAGTCTTTCTCTGTCCTAGGTCCCTCCCCACTTGACCTGCCCTGTTCTCCTTTATATACAGTACATCTTGAAAAAGGGGTTCATACTAAATGGTTGTCAAATAGTCGCAGTTTTTCTTAAGAAGCATGTTCATCCATGTTTGTTTTCACACTCATTATTCCTTTTGAGATATATACACCAGTGCTCCCCAATACAATGTAATAATTGAAAAGAAAGAATTCTTGGAATCAATAATGGCTTTTTATTTTGGTGTTTTGGTATTTTTAAATTTTTATTGTGGTTAAATATATGTAACATAAAATTTACCATTTTTAAATGTACAGTTAAGTGGCATTAAGCATAGTTGATTGCACTTACTCACCCCTTCCTCATCCCCTGGTAACCATCATTCTACTTTCACTCTCCGTGAATTTGACTATTTCTAGGTACATCATGTAAGTGGAATCAAACAATATTTGTCCTTTTGTCTGGCTGATTTCACTTAGCATGTCTTCGAAGTTCATCAATGTTGTAGCACATATCAGAATTTCATTCCTTTTTCAGGCTGAAGAATATTTCATTTATATATATATATATATATATATACACACACACACACACACACACACACACACATATTTGATGAATGTCTGAGTTGTTTTCACCTTTTGAAAAGTTTTTCCTTAAAAAATTAAACATAGAATTAACACATGATCCAACAAATCTACTTCTGGGTATATACCCAAAAGAATTGAAACCAGGGACTCAAAGAGATATTTGTACATCAATGTTTATAGCAGCATTAATAATGGCTTTTTAGAATGATTGTTAAGCATGGTCCATCTGGCTTTTCAGTTCTCTATTTTATTTCTGAAGTATTTCAATTATGTGTTCCTCTTTGACCTTTTCTGACGATGAGTGTTGAATCACGGGGAATGATTCTATTATTTGTTCATTCATTTGTTCATTTACTCATTTACTCACCTCTCCATCCATACTGCCATTCATCAGCCCATCAAATAGTTTTTGAACATCTACCGTGCCAGAGGCATCATGCTTCAAGATGAAACTCAGTGGGTTGGGAGTCAAGAGATGTGTGTTTTAGTCCCAGCTCTGCCATTAACTCAGTTTCCACAGAGAGCAAAAGTGACTTGTTCCAGTTCACTTGTAACACAGATCTCTTTTTCCTTCTGACATTTATGATACATCCCAACAGAGAATGTGACCACTGTCTAGGTGCCATGGTTGAGGGACATTTCACACCCCTTGAGAGTCATGAAAAATGTACAGGTGGCTTGCTTGTATGTACCTTTAGGCACTTTAATTTATGTCAACATTCAGACATTCTTCAAAAAGCTCATTTTATTCTGGGGACTCTCATGGTGGTGATGTTTATGAATGACAGTATGCCTATTGTTTCATTTTTGGCCTGTCTGATGGTTTCCCAAATGTTGCATTTTCATTTTGTAAAACCATTAACAATGGTGGGCAAGGCATGTCAGAAAAGTCCAACCATGATTTTTCTTCTTTGCCATTCCTTTGTTCTGTTTTTATGGCTCCAGTAACAGGAGTTTTATTACAGCAGTTTGTGTCCTCAGCTCTTTTGCTGAGGCTCTGCATAATTTATGATCTAGATTCCAAAATGTTAGTGAATTGCTCCACCAGAAATAATGGAATGTGACAGCAATGGATTCCACATTCTTGGCCCAAATATTTGTGTCTGTGGTTTACAAGTCATTTCAGAGCACTATTGCTACATTGCTCAAGCTGTTACTGAGAATGGATTCTGACAAAAGAAGAGAATTTGGGTAATTATAAAAACACAAAACCGGTCTGTGCAACAGTATTCTGCTTATGGGTATCAGGAAGAAGAACAGACTCCTCCTAACTCTTCCCCTCCCACAGACATGGTTTACCCCTCTGTTCTAGGCAGAATTATTGAATATTAGATTCGCGATTTAGAATTCAGAATATTTGTTATGTGACAGATACACATGATCTGCTGAACCAACATTTATTGGGTCCTTATCATGCCTGAATAAAGCAGGTATCTGCCTTCACAATGTACTTTGGAGGAATCATTTTTTTTTTTTTTTTTTGAGACAGAGTCTCACTGTGTTGCCCGGGCTAGAGTGCCGTGACGTCATCCTAGTTCACAGCAACCTCAAACTCCTGGGCTCAAGCGATCCTCCTGCCTCAGCCTCCCGGGTAGCTGGGACTACAGGCATGTGCCACCATGCCCGGCTAATTTTTTCTAATTTTAGTAGAGATGGGGTCTCGCTCTTGCTCAGGCTGCTTTCGAACTCCCGAGCTCAAACAATCTGCCCGCCTCGGCCTCCCAGAGAGCTAGGATTACAGGCGTGAGCCACCGCACCCAGCCAGGAATCACTTTTTAAAAAAGTTTTATCTACCCAGGGAGAACGTCTGGTGAAATAGTGAATGTTAAGTCTCACATAAACCCTGATGAACCAAAAGATTCATAATCTGTTTAATGTCTTTTCCTTAAAATGCATTTTTTTTTGAGATAGGGTCTTGCTCTGTTGCCCAGGCTAGATTGCAGTGGCATTATCATAGCTCACTACAGCCTCAAACTCCTGGGCTCAAGTGATCCCCCTGCCTCAGCCTCCCGAGTAACTGGGACTATAGGCACACACCACCATGCCTGGCTAATTTTTTAAAAAATTTTTATAGAGATGTGCTCTTACTATGTTACCTAAACTGGTCTCGAACTCCTGGCCTGAAACAATCCTTCATCTTGTCCTCCCAAAGTGCTAGTATTACAGGTGTGAGCAGCTACCACAGCCAGCCTGAAATGCATTTTTATTATTAGGTACTTCTTCCAGCTATTTCAGAAAGATCTGGAAGTAGACCCTGCTTAAAATGCAATCTCATTTAAATGACCAAAAGTTACAGTTATTTCAGAAGTACTGAAGAGACTTTTTTGGTGTAATAAATGAATCTCTTGCCCCTGTGTTGATGTGGCTTTTGTTGGTGAGTCAGAAGAGGTTTAGTGGTTGTGGGATTAACTGTCTAAGGGATCTGGGAGGTTTGTTTTGGTATTAAATTATCCTTCACGTGGCAAAAATCATCTGACCAAATTCTTGGACTCTTCATGAAAAGAGCCCTATATATTAATTCTTATAAAAGAGCTGATAGGAAGGAAAGATTGTGTGGAAAAGAGCACATTGCTACAGTTGTAAGGGTGTCCAGGAGACAGCTACTTTTTTCCCTTACTAAAAACATTAATAATGAGTCATCTCTATAACCAGTTGGAACCTCTTCTCTGTGATCATACCACCCAGATTATGGATAGGATTAGGAAGTAGAATGTGTATGTATGTGTGTATCTGCTTTCTTACTATTCCCTTTTAGTGAGAAGTAATGAAAAATATAAGCATTTTAGGGTCTTTTATTCATTCTTTTATTTAGTACCAACCATGTCTCAGGCACTATTCTAGGCATCAGAGATAAAGCAGTGAATAAAACAAAATCCCTGCTTAGCTTACATTCTACTATAGGAGACATGGCTTTAAACAAATAAGTTCTATGAAATAAACCAAAGATGGATAGAGGGTTGGAAAAGGACAGCAAGTTGCTGGAGAGGAAGGCGGGAGTTAGGGTGATGGCTGGGATAGTTAAGGTGGTGTGGTCAAGAAAGGCCTCTGTGTGGAGGTAACATTTGTGCACATACCTGAACAAAGCAGAGAGTGAGCCTCAGAGTGAGCCAAGCTTGGGTTCGAATCCTGGCATTGTAATTTACTCACTGTGGGGCCTCTCTGAATGTGTTTCATCGTCTGTTAAAGTGTAGTTGATCAAACTTACTTTCATGAATGTATTTGATGTTTAATGTTATTACTCTTCCTCCTCCTCCTCCTCCTCTTCTTTTGTACTTAAAAGTTAAATACACCTTTATATGACCATGCTGGTGAACCCAGAATTTATAATGTTTACATATTTTCCAAGTAAAAAATGAAGTCTTAAGAATCTGATCTGAAAAAAAAAATACTACTGATTTGTGGGTTTACTTACTTATTTATCTATTGCGACAGAGTCTCTGTCACGTGGGCTGGAGTGCAGTAGCATCATCATAGCTCATTGCACCCTCAAACTCTTGGGCTCAAGTGATCCTCCTGCCTCAGGCTCTCGAGTAGCTGTGACTACAGGCTCGTGCCACCACGCCCACTTAATTTTTCTATTTTTTGTAGAGATGGGGTCTTGTTCTTGCTCAGGATGGTCTCGAACTCCTGGCCTCAGATGATCTTTCTGCCTTGGCCTCCCGAAGTGCTAGGATTACAGGCATGAGCCACTGTGCCTGGCCTGATTTACAGGTTTATTTATATGAATAAATATCCAAGAGAGTTATAAAAATTAATCATATTTGCTAATAGTTATACATTTAATTAATCTTTGCCTTTATTGAGAAGATTATATGAAGTTGGCCTTTTCTGGAAAGTCCAGGCCCATGGATAGCTTAACTATGTTAAATGCCCACAGGCCCATGAAACTCTTTTTGGGAGTCTAGAGGTCAATTTTAACAGATAGAGATCTTAACTTCTTGGAACTCTACATGGGACGGTGGGTGGCATGAATGTTGATCTAAGTGGAAAGTGACAGAAAAGTTCTGCAGTCAGAGTTTCTAAGGCGGTGTGTAGCAGAGACTGTGATCTCAATCCAGAGGGTGGGATTGATGTGGACAGCATTACTGTCAGTTCCCAGTAACATTTAAAGCTTCTTTAAAGAAAAAGTCTACTGGGACCTTATTAGTACTACAGCCACTAGCTGCTCTGGGGAGAGATTCAAAGGCACATCAGCCTTAAGGCTGTGTCTGTTTTATATCAGGTTTCTTCTCAGGAAGCAATGCAGCACACAGCTCTGTCTTGGCAAGACTTCCAGCTGAAGGATCCCCGAATCCAGAGTGTTCGGTTGCCATAGTCATCACTGTGATACTCTATATTTGTACAGTGCCTTATGAGTCACTCCATTTTGTCCTCACAACAACCCTGCAGAGTGTCAGAGCAGACCCTTTTAACCTAATGGGCAAGGAAGTTGCACATCCAAGATCACCCAGGCAGTCAGGACTGTACCTATACACAAGCCCATGAGCAAGTGTTGTTTCTTGACCACTTTGCTGGGAAAGACCAACCTCTTTACCCCGGGAGCTAATGACATCTGGCAGATCTTTCTACAGAAACCATGTAGGTGACTATAATTGGTGTTGCGATCCCAGTCATGTGTGAGTTAAGCTGGTAGAGAGGAGAGAGGAAGTTTGACCTCCTGAAGTCAATGGGAGCTGCGCAGAGAGAGGTGGTACAAAGAGGGGAAAGAGATTGTCCTTGTAACATTATTAGGATTATAAATTTTAGAGCTAGAGAGGGACTGTAAGGATCATATAATTCAGTCCCCTTAACGTTCAGAAAAACAAAGCAGAACTTCAACTCAGACAAGTGAAGGGATTTAAATCACAGAGCTGGTTCGTGGCCGACTAGTGTGGGAGCCTGATGTTTCTCATGCCCAGGAAAACAGGTTTCTGTAGTGTTTTCCTTCCTCGTATTAGGCTTACTCTTCTCTTCCTCCCTCTTGCAATAGAAAGCCCTTTAATTTTCAATAGTTTCATGTTTTCAAATTGTTCGCCTAGTGCTCAGGGTTCCTAAAAGCAGTCCTGATTAAAATGTCCTTAATCAGAACACGAACAGTGATTAGTGCCAGTCTATCCTGGTTACTATGGATTTATCCTCCTTACTATCATCTCCTCTATTTATGAATATACTACAAAAATGAAGCTCCCCAGGTCCTCGAGGCAGTTGCTTCTCTCTTATAACTGTGTTTTGTTTTCTGTTGTTTCATGTGTTATTCTCATTTCTTTCCATGTTTCTCCTCCCATCTAGGCTGTGAGCTTCTAGAAGGCTTGGTTCCAGGCCTACTGAGACTGTGGAATGCATCCTCTAGCACAGTGTATGACCTGCAGAAGGCACTCATTAAATGTGTTTGTTTTGGTAGCTTGTTTACACTCCATCTCCCTTAATCTCTTCAACTGTGCCAGATCTCCCCCTACCCCAAAATCAGAATAAAAGCTGTTGCTCTATAATCATAATAGTTAACAGACAGGAAAATTTGTAACCTCACAAGTTCATGCTCATATTTGTCTTACTTCAAAGTATCTATATTTGAGAACTAGTGGTCATTGTTATTCTCTGTTCATTTGAACTGTCCTCTATTCTTTGTTTGTACCTTTGAGTTCAGTTCAACAATATTGATTTCCTTTTAATGGAATAGAAGCCCCCTCAGATCCTTCCTGCATATTGAGTTACATTTTGGTGTCTCAGACAGGCAATGCCACCTAACAATACAGTTCAGGCTGCGGACCCACAGGGGCACAGGGTCTCTCCCATATTGCCTGTGGGGTTATCTATGGGTAAGTTGTTTGGCCTTGATAAGCCTCAGGATTTTCCCAAACTATTAAAGCCAGAGCTGCATTGGACAAATCAGTATCATTACAATTCTGAACAGCAACACATTCCTGGCCTGTTTTTTGCTCTGATCATCCGTGCAGATGGAGGGATGGGCTTCTGCCAGAGTAGGCATCTTGATGGTGATATTGGGTAGGAGAAAAGATAGGGAATCTGACACTTTCAACTCTTTTATCAGTTATGAAAACTCCCCTCTTGCAAATACTTGTAAACATTTGCTCAGTGTTTTTTAAAATTTGTGACAGAGATTTATTGGAGCATTTGAAGATTTTTGGATCTCATTTCCAAAGATGAGTCTAGCAGCACATCCCTTTACCCATTATTAAAGATTCATAAAAACAAAGAGTTCTAACAGCTTTTCATGGAATCTCGAGATTCTAATGATTTCTGTGTCAGACATTTGTTTGCCTCAGACTCTGGCTGGTTAATACTGTAGTTCATTCTACAGAATGAATTAAAGTCATTAGAGAGTGTTTAAGGAGTGTGGTGGTTTTAAAATATATCCACAGATTCCTTGGCACTCCTCCCTTCAAAAAGTAGAGCCTAATTCTCCTTCCCTTGAATGTGGCCAGACTTAGTGACTGCTTTCTAATCAATAGACTATGGCAGGAGTGATGCTGTGTGACTTCTGAGACAAGGTTATAACAAGGATACACTTTCTGCCTGGCTCTCTCCCTCTTGGGTCACTTATTCTGGAGGAAGTCAGCCACCATGTTGAGAGGATGCTCAAGCTCTATCTTTGTGGAGGACAGAATGGGTATTCCCCCCTCCAAACCAACAGAGCCGTCTAAGAGAACTACTCATAGCATCGGAGGTTCTTGCAGGAGTGGGCATCATATCCTCCAGACAGGTGTGATTATGTAGAGAACTTTCTGGTCTGTTCCCTGTGCCTTTATGAGAAGGGAGAGGGGAAAGGTGGAGAGAATGGTCAGTAGCAGAGAACTGGCACTCTTTTATTTGGCAATTCATTTGGCAACGCATGAATTTCCTGTGAACTGGCATAGAAGTTGGCTTGAGACAACTCTCCAGAACTCCTCTCAAAGGGTCTGCCTCTGTGTGAGGAAGCCCCAGCAGCATGAGGCTGTGGAGTAGAACTCTGTGGATGGGCTGAGAGGGTTAGAGCACATCAGGGAATAGTGCAATGTGTAGGTCTCCCCATAGGAGCCCCAAAGAACTGATATAAGACAAGTGAGGCTAGCAGTTAGATGCCTGCCATAAAGGAAGCATCAGTAGCCAGTCAGTTTGGGGCAAAAAGCCAGCAACAGCCAAGAAAATACTGGTTAAATAAAAGTCACTTGTCTCATTTCATTCCCCCTAGCTCAACACACTGGAGGAGTGAGAAGAAGAAATGAGTTCCCTACTAGTTGTTTTCCAGCAGAACTTCCTCTTTGTTGCTTATGATTTAAGTGGTATGCCCAGGTTGTCCAGCTTCCGCAACAAGAACGTGTTACTGCTTCTGGCCAATAAAATGTGAGGCCGTGGAAAGTGCACGTGCAGTTTTCCAGTCTCTGTGTGCCTGCCGTAGCCACCAAGGTGATGGATGTGCAGAACAGAGCTTCCTGCTGATTCACCTTGGACATGCAGGGTGAGCAAGAAATAGATATGTTAAACCTCTGAGACTAGAACATTCTTTGTGGCAGCATAACCTTGTCTACCCTAACCAATACAAGCAAGGGCACAGAAGGGGAATGCCCTCATGTTAGACATTTCCCCGTACATCTGGAGCTCAGCTGAGAAGTCAGGTTTTGAATTTGAGGTCTGTGAAGCCTGAGCTCAGCTTTAGAGAACAGTGCTGATCTAAGGGTGGGCCAGTGCTAATTCACGAACTATTATCTGTCCATGACAAGATAAGTACAGAAATCAAGAGTGAGCATCTCAAAACCTTTATAGCAACTGGATGTTGCTGTGGTGTTTTATTATATTTTACAGCAGCATTATTCTACAATGGATTGTAAAAAGCAAAAATCCCTAAAACTGACCCTTTGTCAGTATAGTTTGAGATGCACTGCTTTCTAGTATATTCACATCAGTCTTAGATATAGTTAAACAAGTAATCAGTTTTGGAATTCTTTCCTTTTTTATTTATTCTACATATCCATTCTTTTTCTAAGGTTTATTGATCTTTCTTTTGAAATGACCCCTAATATAATAAAAATTACAATAGTAATAATAGAAGCCATCAGATGTAGTAAATTCCTTATATTAAGGTTATTAAGTATGAAATGTCCGATTTCCTTAAGTACTAAGTTTGACAGTTGATATTTCTGACATTTCACTTTGACACTTCTTGTTTTATGTTTATTGTGAAGGTACATCCTCTGTCTATCAAAGCACATTTTGGCTTGTGATTATCTTTCACATTTTTTTCCACAGCAGTTTTTGTGAAACAATGGATAAGTCAAAAATTTGTCTTATTTTCGAATATGAGTTCCATTGTGGAAGCAATGCAGCACAGACAGCTCAAAATATCAAATGTTTGGGAAGGATGTGGCTAATGAATGCACAGTATGTCAATGGTTTGAGGCATTCTGTTCTGGTGATTTTAATCTTGAAAATGAGTGACATGGGTGACCAGAGACCAAGGTAGATAATGATGAACTGAAAGCTGTAGTGGAAGTGAATCCATCTCAACCTACGTGTGAAATAGCAGCAAGGTTTGATGTTAGTATTCCAACAATATTGGACCATTTGAAACAGATCAGCAAGATAAAGAAGCTGGATAGATAGGTTCCACATGAATTAAACTGGCATCAGAAGAGAAATCATCTTGAAGTTTGTCTTTCTTTACTGTCATGACATAAAGGTGAACCATTTCTACAATATATTGTTACATGCGATGAAAAATGGATTCTTTTTGACAATCACAAGCATTCATCACAATGATTGGATAAAGATGAAGTGCTGAAATACAGTCCAAAACTGAATATTCACCCAGAAAAGGTAATGGTGTCTGTTGTTGGTCTAGCGCTGGTATTATCCACTACAGCTTCATGAAACCTGGTCAGTCGATTACAGCGGATGTCTGCTGCAAGCAATTGGATGAAATGATGAGGATGTCTGTGATGAAGTCAGTAGAGACAGGCCAATCCTCTTGCAAGACAACCCTTGACCACATGTTGTACAAACAACGCTGCTCAAACTACAGAAGCTGGACTTGGAAACTCTGTATTCACCAGACCTTGTGCCAACTGACTACCACTTCTTCCAGGCTTTGGATCACTTCTTGCAAAGAAAAATAGTCAGTTCTCAACAAGCTGTGGAAAACATCTTTTGCAATTTCATTGCCGCTCACTCTCCAGCTTGCTTCATTGCTGGCATAAAAAAAGCTACTGTTAAGATGGCAAAACTGTGTTGATAGTTGAGGTGCATACTTTGATTAATTGTACTGCTTCTTGTTTGAGATATAATAAACCGCTTTTTATTTGAAATGAGACATTTCATGACATTAATATTTTTCTTCCCTTTACTTTCCAATTTGGTTTCACCTCGTCATCCTTCCTTCTCCCTCTCTTTCTCCTTAGGTGCTCCTTTCCAAAGCTCCACTTCCTCAACACCTATTTACTTTTCAACCACCTGAAATGTGGCTTCTTCCCCTACCACTCTTTTAAATTTCTTTTGCTAAAGTCACCAGTGATCCTCTAAATGTCAAACCAGTTGACCTCTCCTTCATTTACTTGAACTCCCTGCCCTGTCACACTCCCTCCATGGGATTTCTCCTTTACTTGGCTTCCCGATCTCCTCTTAGCCCTAAGGTTTTACTCCTCAACAACTCAGCCTATCAAAAACTGTGTGTAAAATTTTTATACATAGTTTAGTGGGTAAAATTTTTGAAATTTAATTTATTAATGGATTTAATAAGCCGTTGTACAGCCTGAACAAGAGCGAGACCCCGTCTCCTAAAAATAGAAAGAAATTAGCCAGACAACTAAAAATACATATAGAAAAATTAGCTGGGCATGGTGGCACATGCCTGTAGTCCCAGCTACTTGGGAAGCTGAGGCAGGAGGATCGCTTAAGCCCAGCAGTTTGAGGTTGCTGTGAGCTAGGCTGAGGCCACGGCACTCTAGCCAGGGCAACAGAGCGAGATTCTGTCTCAAAAAAAGAAAAAAAAGCCATTGTACATATTTTGTAAAGAACTGTTTTATAATGTAAATAAGCATTTTCTTAGTTGTAGAAGAGAAGATTTTTTGTTATAGTTGTTTAATGATAGAAATTAAACATACATACACACAGAGTAACATGAGCTGATTCACTTGTAATTTCTCTTTATCCCAAAGCACCATGAAACTATATCCTTTTTAAGTCATTTCAATTTCATTTGATTCCCTTCAGTCATCGTGTACTGAGTTGCTTTCCATTTGTTAAGCACTGAGTACAACAGTTCTTTATCAGAAAGGTGAAGTGACTTGCTCAAGATTGCATCACCAACTTCCTCTTCTAGGAGGGTGAAGTAGACATATTTTCCTATTCCTCCTGCTAAGTACAACTAGATATTGTGTATAAAACAAACATAAGAAGACTCAGAAAGGTAGAGAGAAGAAGGAAGACCATCCAGGAATCTCAGGACACAAGACACAACATGGGAGTGAGTTCCCTGGGTTTTCTTTTTGCCTCATATATCCCAGCTTGGACACTGGATAAATCAGCAACCTGGAAACACCAATGAATTCAGACAGACAAACAAACGAACGAAATTGGCATCACCAGGAAAAGCTTGTTTTGTAGCTAAAGGAGAAAAAGGGCAGTCTAGTAGGACAGAAAACTTTGAGACAATTTGCTCTACTCAAGCCAGACAGCACAGAAAACTATGCCCCCATCCCCATCAGCAAAGGCTGAGTGGTAAGCCTAAACTTTACCTTTGCTAAGCTATAATGAGGCACTCTAACCTACCTTCTGGGGTAGTGTCAGAGAAGGCCAAGTAGAAAGCTGGGACTTTCACCTCTGCCAAGTGGGAATGAGCCTCCTCAGCCCTATAATAGCAGAGATCACATGGGGAGCCTGAACTTTCACCCCCACCTGGTGGTAACAAGGCATCTGTCCCCCTCCTTCCTGGGGTATATCAGAGGAGACATAGTGGAGAGTAAGGACTTTCATCACCAATTAGCAATAATGAGGCCAACTCTCTCTACCCCAACCCCCTCCCAGTGTCAGTAGGGAGCACATTAAGTGCCTAGACTTTGACTCCTCCCCAGAAGTAATGAGGTGCCACCCTTATCTCCTCTCTGGAGGCTTATTGGAGAGTCAGGACTTTTACCATCTCTCAGCAGTAACAAGGCCACCCCCAACCATGGTGTCAGTAGAAGTCATGTGGGGAGCAGTAATTAGGTGTTCCTACCCCTCTCAGCCAGGATAGTCTCAGCAGAGGCCTATTGGGGAGCCTGAATTCCCACCCTGATCCAGCAAACAAGGAGTACCTTCTCTATCGCCCCAAGAACAACTAAAACTCCTGGGCATAATATATAAAACAAACATAAGATGACTTAGAAAGGTAGAGGGAGAAGGCAGACCAGCTAGAGACCCTGAAACCCAAAGAATGACGTAGTGGTGAGCTCCCTGGTTGTGAGTTCCCTCAACAGAAGCCAAGTAGAGAACCTGACTTCCACCCCCAAGAGGTAACAAGGTAGCAACCACCTTCCCCAACACTGCTTCATTCACCAGAGTGGTGTGAGAGGAAACCTGATAAAACCTTTAAATAAAATCCAAAGTCTTATAGTATAATATCAAAAGTATCCAAGTTTCAACTGAAAATCACTTACCATACAAGACCCAGGAAGATCTCAAATTTAATGAGAAGATAATCAATAGATGCTAACACTGTGATGACACAGATGTTCAAATTATCTGAAAAAGATTTTAAAGCACACATCATAAAAACCCTTCGAAGAGCAATTATGAATATGATTGAAACAAATGGGAAAAAATGGGCAGCCTCAGGAAAGAAATAGAAAGTATAAAGAAGAACCAGATGGAAAGTTTAGAGCTAAAAAATACAGTAACTGAAACAAAAAGCTCAACAGATGGGCCGAACAGCAGATTGAAGAGTACAAAGGAAAGAATCAATGAACTTGAAGATAGAACCATAGAAATTACTCATCTGAGCAACAGAGAGAAAAATAGAATAAAAAAAGGCCTCATTGGATTTTTAAATTCACAATCCTTGCCTGAACACCTCCAGCACCTAGTACTGACTTATATCCTTACATAGCAGGCATCCCCAGTGTTCGTTAG
>NW_012145634.1:2558551-2568174 GCF_000956105.1 Propithecus coquereli
TCAGCAATTGAGGTGATCAATCTACTCATGTAGCAAAATGAAGATCCAGATTTTCCAAAAGACAAAGTAAACTTTCAAAGCTGGTTTTCAAAATTGTCTTTCATAGAAAACCTTAAATAGCCAGCTATCATTCTACATCTGCATTCACCCAGAAGTTTTTCATGCCCATTTTTTTGAGGACATATTTATATGTAACACAGCCTTGGGGACATGTGGGACTAAAAAGATCCAACATTTATATCATCTGAGTCCCAGGAGGAGGAAAAAGGGAATGGGGATTAAAAAAAAGTATTTGAAGAAACAATGGCTGAATTTTCTCCAAAATTGGCAAAAACATAAGCCTACAGATTCAGGAAGTAGTTATCATATATACAGTAAGTCTTAACATTATCAATAGGTTCTCGGAAACTGACGCTTTAAAAGAAGCAATGTTTAATGAAACCAATTTTTTTCCCCCATCAATATTACAACAAAGTGATATTGAGTAAAACATCATCATCCAAGGATTGGCTGAACTTCGTTTCACTACAGTTACACTACACTGCTCAGTCACTCAGCTACAGTTGTATTTGCTGAGGAGTTTGAGGTGCCCTCTGCCCTTTGGTGCAGTTAACTTAAGACCTGAATAAAGCTGTCAGTGGGGTACTTCCCAATATTTTCAGGGTCATGTTAGAAAATCAGAAAATTAGTATATCAAAGGGTTAAAAGGGTCTTAGAACCATGGCATGTTGGAACTGGAAAGACTTTTTATAAAATATTATTCAGTCTAACTCTTACTTTACTGATGAAAAAAGTTATATTTTGGGAGATTTTTTTGAATAACATGAGGTTACAGACAGATTTATGGCTGAGCCAAGAAAAGACCATGTTTCTTCTGACTGTTGGTATATTGCTGTACTGCAATGAGGGTCCTATTGAAGTCACCAGGCTGGGAGTTGTGCATATGAAGCATATTGAGACTGCTGGGTGACTGGTTATGAATGCCTCTCTCTCTTCAGTATTTCCATATCAAAAGGGTTATCTTATTAAAATGTGTACTTTTTTAAAGCTACAAACCTGGTAGTGCATAGTGGCTTCCAACAGGCCACCCTCAAGGATATGTATCTCTAGTAATGCACATACTGGACTCCAAGATCGCAACTTTTGCAGTTGGTTGTTTTACGTCTTCTCATTTCTTTCTTTTCTCTCTTCTTATCTTAGATAGCTGAGCATTTTTCTTTTCTCCTAGAGTGTGACCCTTGGAGATTGTGGTCACCAAGATGTCACAACACTAATGGGCTCTCTCTAACTTATTAGCATAATGCCTACAAATTTCTGAAATCAAGTTTTCTGAATCTTTTGAGTAATGGATGGTGTATCTTCTCCCAGTGCTGTTTTAGGGATTAGTCCAGGGACAAAAGAAAGTAATCAGAAAAAAACAATTGAACATTCAGACTATATATAATAAAAATTATAATAGCAGCCATTTATTGAGCTTGATTTCATTCCAGGAACTGTGCTAAGTCCTAATCTGCATATCACTTAGTCCATAGACCAACGCTTTGTAGCAGGTATTACTACCATTTTATAGACAGGAAACTGAGGCTTGGAGAGGATAAACAATTTATCCAAGGTCACAGTTATTACATGGTAGATATATACAGACAGTCCTTGACTTACACACATTCAGTAGAAACCATACTTTGAATTTTGATCTTTTCCCAAGCTAGCGATATGCCATGTGATACTCTCTTGAGATGCTGGACAGCGGCAGCAAGCCACAGCTCCTAGTCAGCCATGCAGTCATGATGGTAAACAACCGATCCTCTACAGTGTAGAGGACTGTGTTGCCAGCGATTTTTGGATATTGTGTCTTGTGTTTTCACATCCCATCATGTCTACAAAATGCCCATTTCAACTTAAATGTTTTCAGCTTATGATGCGTTTATTGGAATATAACCTCATCTCAAGTCAATAAGCATCCATCTCTCACAGAATTGATCAGGGACTGATCTTCAGCCAAAAATATTTACCTCAGGAAAAAAAATTCTTTTTTTTTTTTTTTCAGTTTAAAAACAGAACAAAGGCTCTCAACATAATACTCAATTACCAGATAAATCTTTCAAATAAAAAAGGCTTATTGGATTTTTAAATTCACAATCCTTGCCTGAACACCTCCAGCACCTAGTACTGACTTATATCCTTACATAGCAGGCATCCCCAGTGTTCGTTAGCTACCCTGGCGATTGCCATTGTTAATCAAAATCACTGCATGATGAAGGGCTTGATAAAGGTGATAGCTGAGCGTCTTCTGAGTAATTGGCAGAAATGACTCCTGGTTCCTTAGGAAGAATCTTCTTAATATATGCGTTTTAGAATTATGTATTGTAACTTGGGGAAAAAGTATCTAAACTCATTCTTATCCTATTTGCTCTTCTCTGGTAACAGACAAAGTTGCATCCCCCAAGAAAGCAAAAAATAAAAACAAAAAAACCCAAAACAGAATCTGTAGGGCTGGAAGGAACCTCTGTAGTGGTGATCAGCAATTGAGGTGATCAATCTACTCATGTAGCAAAATGAAGATCCAGATTTTCCAAAAGACAAAGTAAACTTTCAAAGCTGGTTTTCAAAATTATCTTTCATAGAAAACCTTAAATAGCCAGCTATCATTCTACATCTGCATTCACCCAGAAGTTTTTCATGCCCGTTTTTTTGAGGACATATTTATATGTAAAGCTGGATACACATGTATAAAACCAAACTTCCCTATCATTCCGATAGGGTGCTCACAGAATTAAGATTATTATCTAAAATGAAACGATATTGTTTCAAAACACCATTATTATTATGAAGATAAAACTAAGGAAGTTTCTGAAGCATCAAAAAGGCAGTTTATTTATTATTTTCCAAAAGTGTTGGAAGCCCTAAGCTCCTTAGAGGTTGTAATAAATCTGCTTTTCCTCAGGAACAAACAAAGGGAGCACTGGCCAGGCACAGTGGCTCACGCCTGTAATCTCGGCACTTTGGGAGGTGGGAGGATTGTTTGAGGCCAGGAGTTTGAGACCAGCCTGGGCCACAGAGTGAGACCCCATCTCAACAGAAAATAAAACAATTAGCCATGCGTGGTCGTATATGCCTGTTCTCCCAGAAACTAGCGGGGCTGAGGTGGGAAGATCACTTTAGCCTAGGAGTCAAGGTTACAGTGAGCCATGATTGGGCCACTGTACGTCAGCCTGGGTAGAGCAAGACCCTGTCTCAAAGACAAAAACTAAAAGGAGAAACATCTTTAATTCTCTGGGGGAGTGGGGAAGCCACAGCAAGTATGTGTTCCACACTTCAGGTATCTGTTCATTAAGTTGAATCAAAGGTTGACTAATGGCAAAAAAAAAAAAAAGGAAAGATTATAAGGTGAGAAACAATCAGCTTAAACTTTGAGTTTTACGTAGAAGATCTCTTATTTAGACTGGTTTCTTTATAGGTGTTAAGCTTGCTATAAAGTTTCTCAAAAACAGTTTGGAGATTTAACAGAATAGGTAATATGATGGTATTTCCCCAAAGCTTGTTAAGGAAATACTAGTAATGCTTTACTTCTGTACAGAGCTTTACCACTTACAGTCTTGGTACTCAAGAGCATGGCCCTTGGATCAGTAGCATCTCATCTCCTGGGAGCTTGTTAGAAATTTAGACTCTCCATTGGCCCCACCTTAGACCTGAGAAATCAGCCACTGTATGTTAACAAGGTCCCCCGTGATTCTCATTCACATTAAGCTGAGAGAAGCCTCGGTCTGCAAAGTACTTTTACGTGCATCATCTCCCCTGCCAGTGTAGTGTGAACATAGGAGAAAGTGGTATCAGCCTCACCACGTGCAGGAATCGTTTTCCCGGAGGTGAAGGGAATAATGATAATGATAGCAACTGCCGTTCTTTAAGTCCACACTGTGTGCCAGGCACTCTGCGTAGGTGTTCATCTCATCGTCACCATACCTCATGAGGGGAGGTATTATTAGCTCCATTTTACAGTTGAGGGGAATGAAGCTCAAGAGGGTAAGTAACTTGCCTAAGATTACACAGCCAGGAAATGCTAGAGCCAGGATAGTTTCCTGACCTCCAAGACCCCGCCTGTTCTTTCCAAGTATTTGAGAACATGTTAGAATGAGAAAGGTATTCAGAGGTGGAGTTTAGCCTTCACTGTATTTTGGAATTAACCTGGGGGGCGTTATAAAACACTGATGCCCACCGTCAGAGATCCTGATTTAATTGGGCCTGGCATTAGGATTCAAAAAATCTCCCTTGGTGATTCTAACGTATACCCCAACGTTAAGAACCTCTGGTTTATAGATTGGCTAAATGTTTGGCTTCATTGGGAACAGTTCACCTGCCTCAGTTCACTTATTGCACGAGTATACTTTGAGATTGCTGCCATTGGGAATTCCGGAGTAGTAGCATAAGTACCTAAAGCATTTGATGCATTGTTACATGGAACGATCACATTACGTTCAGGGAGAGAGAAATTGATCATGGCCATCCAGATCTGGATAAATGTCTAAAGACAGGCATCTTTTGCAGGCTTTGTAATGAGTGCAGTTTGCATAACAGTATGGTTTCCTCAGTTGTCTTACTCCTCACACAGGCTGGCTCTCATTGTCCAGCACCGCTTTACTTAAAACTTTGTGTTTAGGTCTGCACGTGGGTCTCACTGTTAGGTATGGAAATGGCTGAAAATAGATACCAGAGTTCTAACCTACTCCATAATTTGGTGACAGGAGTTAGCTTTGTGTTTTATATAAGTATTTAATTTAATCCTTACCATACCCTATTTCTCAGGTGAGCAAACAGGTTCAGAGAAATTAAGCAATTTGCTGGAACTGCAATGCAACTCAGAATAATTCCAAACAGCTCATGTTCTTTTCTCTATGGTAAATATTTTCTAATAGGCAAGAGGATCTAGCCCTAGAAAACCAGTCTCTGGGAATTCAAGTTAGTTCAACAAAGATTTATAGAAGCTCTAACGTGAACCAGAAACTGAGCTCAGTTCCAGGGATCTAGAAATGAAGACAGTAAGGTCATTGTCTTCAGGGAGCTCACAGTCTTGAAGGGTAGATAAATGGGCAAGCGCAGTGCTGTGGAATAGAAAAAAAAAATGCAAGCCGTGTATGTAATTTAAATTTTCCTAGTGTCTGCATTTTAAAAGGTAGAAAAAAAAAGTGAAATTAATTTTAATAATATATTAACCTAATATATCAAAATATTATTTCAACATGTAATCAGTATGAAAATTAATGACATTTTATATTCTTTTTCTCACACTAAGTCTTTGAAATCCTATGTCTATTTTACATTACAGCACATCCCAATTTGGACTAGCCACATTTCAAGTGCTCAGCTGCCATGTGTGGTCAGTGGCTGCCATATTGGACAGCACCACCTAGAGAAACATTCAGGAAAGCACATCTTCGTTGTTGTTGAGGGAACAGAGATTAGGGGAGGTTGGTTGGTTGTTGCTACTACTTTCTCCTTTAAAGGATACCTGAAAGCCCCACATTAGGGTAAGTATAATGCTGTATTCCCAGGCTACATCCCTGAACTCAGCGAAATCCTGCATTACACTTTTTAGAGACCCTCAGCTATGTTCATATATCAGAATTTCAGGAAAATTAGGGAGATTCCAATTCCTGACAAAAAGTGTTTTCCTAGCCCTGCCTGGAGAAAAGCTACCTGTGTCTCCAAGGCCCAGTGACGCACTGGTTCCTCCTGCCTATAACAAATATTTTTAATAGGGCCTGACTTTGTAATGATTATGGTTATATCAAACCTTTTAAGAATCAAGCTAAATAATAAATGTTTCACTTTAATTTATTAGGATATTCTAAAAAAAATTGGAGCTCGGCAGTGGCATGCACCTAGTCTCAGTTACTCAGGAGGCTAAGGCAGGAGGATTGCTTGAGCCTAGAAGTTTAAGGCCAGCCTAGGCAACATAGCAAGACACCATCTCTTTAAAAAAAAAATTTGGCTAGATGACAAATTGTGTTCTGTAGGACCCCTCTTCCAGGAGATGTGGATAAGGCTCTCTCATCTCTGTGATCAAATAATTTGGGATATTAGACCCCTCCAGGAAATTCATCCCATGCATTTGTATATGAAAATCTCTGAGAAGTCCTGTATTAACTTTGTGTAACCCAGTGTTTCATACCCACTTGAGCATGGAAGATACATGCACCTCAAGATTTCTACAGTATTAACATCTCCTGGGACACAGCTGTTCTGTGGAGCAAGATTCATAAAATACAAAGCTAGATGATCACTTCTGTTACTTTGCTGGCCTTATATTTATATAATGAGTGCCTTTTCCACTAGAAAAGTAAGGAATAGAACCTTTCCTTTTCCATCCAAATTAACATAGTGGACACTAGAGAGTGGCTCTTTAATCCAGCAGACCTTGAAAACTGGCATTTCTGTGGAAGTACTGTCTTTGAACCTGTTTAGACTGGAGTCACTCTGTATCTCAGTGAACCATTGTAGAAAGCAGGACTGGAAGAGGAATGCAGAGCATGGATTAACCTCAGATACCACGAGATAGTAGAACTGCTGCCCAGCGCTGCATTACAAAACACTGGAGACTCATGGTCAAGCCCGGCCATGGTTACATTTGTGATTTTGTCCAATCTGAATGATAAATCCAGGGTCTAGCCCAATAATTAAATTAAACCATTACGTGATTAGATTATTTCATTCTATTAAGGAAAGGCTACTTGTTGTTTTGGGGAACCACACTTGTCCTTCGTTGTCTACCCTTGGCACCATGTACTTTAGGAAATGTTACGAGGTGGGATATTCATTATCTCAGGAGTTAGGGGACTCTGTCGATGCAGAAACCTCACAGTGCTACAGTAAATCATTTCACATCTCCTTGGAGCAGAGAGCCAAATTCATTCTTTCGCTTCACTCCTCTCCGATCCTCTCTAGGACCAAAGCACTCCCTCTTGTTTCATATGTTGTTTTTCACCTCAGGGGTACAGTGTCTTTCAGTAATAAAGAATACAGCGACTTTGCTGTTTTCTGATTTCCATTTTCCAGATCCTCTAAGGATTGTAGGTGGGGATGTGCAGTTTCTAAGACCCAAGTGTAGTTTTTTTCCACCTAATTTATGCAGATGCCTCATAAGAGAAAACTCATTCTTTTGTCTCTTATCCAGTTTTTTATAACGAGCTATGCAATGTTTTTTAATTTAATGGATGAAGCATTACTGAATTACTTATGAACATATTTTTATGCTGAATAAATTTTCATTCATGGTTTTTTAAAATCACTGTTGAGCCAATTGGCTTGTCTTATTAATGATAGGTGATAATTCTTTTTTTTTTTTAAACAGACCCTTATAAACTATTGCATATAAAAAGCACATCGTGAAAAAAAAAATGAATCCTCTTGCTGCAAGCCCACACAGTATTGCTCTGTACTGTTTTGTTACCAAAGTTCAAGGTGTAAAACCATTCCTTATTTTGCCCCCTGACCCCCAACCCACTTAGAAGACACTTTGGCAGCATTAGTGGTCATTAGAGTGAGCACCTAGCAGCTAGGATGGTTTGTATATGATTTTCCTGCCTCCATACCTACGCCTATCACCCTGAGTTGTGATTGTGTCTCCCTCAACAGGTTGCGAGCAGGAACCTCATGTTCGTCACCTTTTATCCCTGATACCCACTAAGGTACTACAGTAAATGTTTGTTGAAAAAATGATAAAGGCATTTTAGCAAACTAAGTCCAAGCCAACAGATATTAATAAATCAAGGTATTTTTTCACTCTGGAGGACACACAGAACCTGATCCTAAGGAGATGAGATAGGAAACAGGTTCTTACTAACAGTAACCAGTTATCTAACTCTGGGTAGGCTTCTCCCCTTCTTTGAACTTCAATTTCTCTGTCTGGAAAATGAATTATTAATAACTTTGCATCCCTCTAAGTAATACCATAAAGATAAAGGGGGGAAGATGAGAACATGGTGAGCTCTTAGGAGGAAAGATCTATGTAACCATCAGCCGTTGTCATTGCCTGTTATTATTTCTCTAGGGTAGGAAATGTATTCAGGTTTATTCCCTGATGAACACAGAAGAGAGCTAGCTGGAGTAGAGGATTCATGCCGATGAGACATGGAACATGGGGTTGGTCAGGCAGGGTGAGCCTAGTTTAGAATCCATCTTTTCAGTACTGGGGAACCTATGGGGCTTTGTCCTAAAAAATTACCTCTCGCCTCTCCCCCTCCTCCAAGTGCATGAAGTGACAGCCTGAGACAACTGCAGACACATGACTAGACCCCAAGTAAGCAATCTGGAGATTATTTGGAAGTCACTGGACATAGATAGTGTCTCCCCAAATCCTATTTTCCCTACCTGTACCTTGCTCACAGAAGCCTTGGTTTATTGTCCAGATGTCATTAAATGCTATCGAGTGTACTAGTTAAGAGCTTGAACTCTAGAATCAGATTTTCCGGGTTCAAATCCCAGCTTACTACTTTCTAGATGTGTGACCTAGGGCAAGTTCTTTAACATCTCTGTGACTCATCTGGAATATGAGGATAATTACAGCATTTAATACATACCCTCTTGTGAGAATTAAAATAACATTTATAAAATACCTAGAATAGTACCTGGCACAAAGTAAGTCCTCAAAAATTTTAGCTATTAAAATGCATATTATTATACACTGGGAATTGAGCTAGGCACTGTGTATATTATCATTCTGTCATCCAGCTGTGGATCTGATAGAGGGATTTGGCTAGCACCCAAGCACTTGGAGAATGGGGCCAAACCCCAGTAGAGCACAAGCCATGTACTTTATTCATGGGTAAATATTATGTCTAGATATGGCTTGCTTTATTTGAAGGTCAAACAGGGGGAAAAAACAGAGATAAATGAAAAATTGCTACAAAATAAAGGAGAGGCAATAGTGATTCTCAGAAGATGAACAGATTTTTAAAAATTGTTTGCTGTAAGAACTGAGAGAAAAATTTTAAAAAGTTTGGCATCCTTAGTAGGATACAACATAGAAGTAGAAAATCATTAGGAGCAAGCAGGTTGATACGGAAAAAAGGATCAGATGAAAAAGAAGATGGGTGATAGAAGGAAGAATTCTAAGGAACCTAAAAATGTAAAATCTGTAATAAAGGTAGAAATGAGAAGAACTGGTGCAGTGGGAAACTGAATCAGTGAAGTGGAAGCTCTATTATTATAGGATATAGAATAAAAGTACAGAAATATGGAAAGAATGGAAAGCATTGATATAGGGCCTGAGGGTCTTCCTTTGGTCATCTTGCTCCCATATTTCAGTCAGCCGATGTGTCGTAAGGTGGCTTTTGCTGGCAGAAGAAGTTTGAGCTCGCTGTACCCATTGACTGCGCTTCTTTGGCTCCTTAACCAATAAGGGAAAATGTTTATTTTTCCACATGCTTCACTCCCCATTTCAAATGGAATCTCTTGTCCAGTGTGATACAATCAAAAGCCATAATGGGTGTGGTTCTGTCCCAGTACTTCCTAAAAATGGCTTAGTTATTTTTATGTGGTGAGAACACTATCAGAACAGTTACTCAACTAAAACAGTTTTTTTGATTCTAAAGCAGAGTTGTAGAGAGCAATATAATGACCATTTT
>NW_012145634.1:2569064-2605542 GCF_000956105.1 Propithecus coquereli
AAAAAATTTTGAGACTGTTATGTTCAATTTTGAATCTGTTATACAATCTCAATATATGCACAGTAAAAAAACAAAAAGAAAGCCCAGAAACATTAAAATT
Organism: Propithecus coquereli; assembly: GCF_000956105.1. Lineage (NCBI taxonomy): Eukaryota > Metazoa > Chordata > Mammalia > Primates > Indriidae > Propithecus > Propithecus coquereli. The sequence continues at coordinate 2,569,165 of NW_012145634.1, forward strand.
GTCTGCTCTGGGTCTGGAGACTAGTGGTATTCTGCATTAGGGTTCCCTGCTGGCTGCTGTATGTGATCAGAGGAAGGAAGATTGGGAGGCTTCTTTATTTATATGTTCATGGAAGAAGTTGGCTGGAGAAAGGAATGTAGATGGACAGGTCTGGCAGGATAGACAGACAGGCAAAGGAACGCACCCTTCCTGATGTGTTGTAGGAGGGTTGAGGTCTGTCATGAGCCAACAAATATTTTAGGAAACCCAAGTTCAAGTGATTTCTACAGGTTACTCTGATCCTGTGAGTCTACAGCTTGAATAGAGGAGGTAAATGGGATTTCAGATTTAAAGTGGATCACAAGAGCTTTCTAGGAAAGCATATTTAATAGCATCTCTGTGATGTGCACGAGTGAGCCAGCCTCAGGAGCCTCCAATTTCCTAAGTAAATCCCTCTCAATTAAACCGAAAGGGAAGAAAAACTGAAAACAGTAAATGGAGTCACAATTTTAATCCCATTTTGCCCTTTTCCATGTTTTTGAAATTGTCTTAACCGAAAGCCCATGTACTAACAGAAAAATGAGCAGAATATATGAATCATTTGTTTTGATAGCATTATGCTTAAATCTGCTTAGAACACTTCACACAATCATAGAGTTTGAATTTTCAATCCAATGTGAATTTTTTAAAAGGAAGCTTTTCAGACCTGATTGCCTTGGGAAAGCAGATTTCATAATTTGCTCTCTGGCCTTGCTAGAAAATCCATCTGTCTTTGCAATTGAATTTGCAAGGTAAAATCATTTTGAAGGGCTGTTCTTTTGACCAGCTCTTCTGCTTCTCCACTTTTTTCCTGTCCATTTCCAGGGCTCCCTCTTGGTCTGGGCAGACCATGCCACCTTTCATCCTCTCTAGGCTGAAGGAAGCATGCTGCTGTGGGAGTGGGCTTTGTCCTCAGGTCACACAGCTGAATTCTGCTGCACTTGCTGCCTCAGATTCTCAGGGGGGCAAATTAAGCCAGGGAAAAAAGCTCTGGGCTGGGAGGTGGTGGGCCTAAGTTTGGGTCCTAGCTCTGCAATGTAGTGACCATGTGGCTTCTGTGAGTGTCTTCAAAAGCAGGCTTGGCAACCCTGTTTTTGTTCTAGGATCAAATAAGATAATGAAAGTCTGAGGGCTTGGAAAACTGACAAGTACCATAAAATGTTAGATTGAATTCAGCTCAACAATACAACAGTTTTGAAAATATTGAATTTCAGGTTACTGAGGTATATCCCGGTAGACTTATCCAGTAGGCAGTTAGATTGATGAGACTAATGCTTAAGGGAGAGCTCTTAGCTAACGGTGCCTATCTGGGAGTCGCATCCTTGGTTCTTGGTGTCACGTTATTGAATGAGATCACCAAAGAAGAATTTTGTGTATTATTGACATTATTATTATTGCTACTACAAGTTTTTATTAAGAAGGGTTTCCCCTTAATCTCATTAATATTCATCATGAAATTGGGAGGAAGCCCATAGATAGGTATCTTTTAATTTATCTTCTTCATGATAAGAAACTGGTGAAGAGGATCAGTCAGTAAGCCAGATAAAAGTAAGGTTTCCAAGGCCGGGTGCGGTGGCTCACGCCTGTAATCCTAGCACTCTGGGAGGCTGAGGTGGGTGGATCGCTCAAGCTCAGGAGTTCGAGACCAGCCTGAGCAAGAGCGAGACCCTGTCTCTACTAAAAAATAGAAAGAAATGATCTGGACAACTAAAAATATGTATGTGTGTATATATATATATATATATATATATACATATATATATATATATATATATATATATATATATATATATAAAAATTAGCTGGGCATGGTGGCGCATGCCTGTAATCCCAGCTACTCGGGAGGCTGAAGCAGAAGGATCCCTTGAGCCCAGGAGTCTGAGGTTGCTGTGAGCTAGGCTGATGCCATGGGCACTCTAGCCCGGGCAACAGAGCCAGACTCTGTCTTAAAAAATAAAATAAAATAAAAGTAAGATTTCTAGTTTCTCAGTCTTTTGCTTAAGTTATTGGATACCAGCCAAAAGACTTTCCAATTAATTAGCTTTGATGATTTGTTTTAACAACTTCAACTGGATGACAGTGTAGAAATTGTGTTTTCAGATTATTAAATAGTAGCGCCAGAGTATAAAATTACATCAAAGCATCCAGTGTTTCTCAACTTGGTGCTGTTGGCATTTGGGGTATGATGGTTCTTCATCATGTAGGACTTTCCCACATTGTGCAGGCTGTTTACTATCCCTGGCCCCACCCACAGCCTGCCAGTGTGGTTTCCCAAATTTTTTTTTTTTTTTTTGAGACAGAGTCTCGCTGTATCACCCAGGCTGGAGTGCAGTGGTGTGATCATAGGTTACTGAGGCATTGAACTCCCAGGCTCAAGCAATCCTCCCACCTCAGCCTCCTGAGTAGCTGGGACTACAGGCATGTACCACCATGCCCGACTAATTTAAAAAATTTTTTTTGTGGAGACTGAGTCTCACTGTGTTGCCCAGGCTGGTCTCAAACTCCTGGCCTCAAGTGATCCTGCCACCTTGGCCTCCCAAAGTGCTGGGATTTTAGGCATGAGCCACCATGCCTGGCCTATTACCCAGATATTTTGACAATCAAAAATTCCACCTCTCACCCCCAGCACATTTCCAAATGTCCTGTAGGGTGACCTCCTCTTCTACATGCACACACTAATACACTTAAGGAAATAGGTTCCAGTCTCACATAACATGCAGAGGTTGGCTGTAATACTCTCAGAGTCCTTAATTTTGCACTCGCCTTAGATGAGATGCCCTGATCTCAAGTTCCCTTTGATACTTAGGAAACATCATGGCATCTAAGACTTACAGTGAATTATACTCCAGCAAAATAATGCTAGAAGGAGTGGCAGATTTTTTATTGTGTCGATAATATTAAGGACTATGGTAATTGAAGCTGTTTGGAATAATACCAATACCCTAGAAAATGGAGCATCATGCCATGGCATTCACTGTTTCATTTGATTTTCCTATTAGCCTTCTGAGATAGATGAAGACCTGAGGCCAGGAGAAGTAGTAACTTTCTTAAGAGCACGTGAAAGTGAAGTGATGGAGCCAGGAATAGAGACCTTCTGATTCTGGTCACAGAGCTTTTCTATCATAAAGCACTGTCTCCAAGTAACTATTAAATAGCACTACTGGATTATTAAAGCTGGTAGAATAGGGCCCAGGAAACAAATTGCAGTGCTTAGGCTGCAAGGTTGAGAAATGGCAGGCTAAGGGGGTAGGCAGATTACCAAGGCAAAGTCAACTGAGCATGCAACAGCTATAAAAAGAGTTTTTGACTGCTTGCTTGTTTATAACTTGTTTCATTCCACAAAGGATTTTATTTAGCTTATAATATCAAATGATGATACAATAGAAATAGAAAATCAAGATCAGGGAAAAGAACCCAAACATGGAGCACATAGGAGGACTAACATAGTTATTATAGCAGAGTTTCATGTTGAGTTAGAGCTTCCTGGTGGCTGAAGCAAAGAGAGAAATACAGTCATGCATCATTTAACGATGGGGATATATTCTGAGAAATGCATCATGAGATGATTTCTCATTGTGCAAAACAGCATAGAGTGTACTTTCACAAACCTTGATGATATAGCCTACTATACACCTAGGCCATATGGTAGAGCCTATTGCTCCTAACCTACAAACCTGTACAGCATGTTACTGTACTGAACACTGTAGGTAGTTGTAACACAATGGTAAGTATTTATGTATCTAAACAGAGAAAAGGTAGAGTAAAAATACAGTATTATAATCATATGAGACCACCAGTGTATATGTGGGCTGTTGTTGACCAAAACATGGTTGTGTGGAGCCTGACTGTACATGATTTGCACTACCTAGAAGATTGGAACACAGCATTTCTTGGGGGAAGGGAAGCTGAATTCTAAAAGAAATTTCTCAAGAGGTTTTTTATATAAAGGATTGTGGTGATAAAAATATATGATATCAGTAAAATTTTCGTAGCAGATTATAATAATCAGTGTGCTTTTTCTAATAGCAAACTTTAATCAAAAACAAATCAACTGCCGGGTGCAGTAGCTCATGCCTATAATCCTAGCACTCTGGGAGGCTGAGGTGGGTGGATCGCTCAAGCTCAGGAGTTCGAGACTAGCCTGAGCAAGAGCGAGACCCCATCTCTACTAAAAATAGAAAAAAATTAGCCAGGCAACTAAAAATAGAAACAAAAAAATTAGCCGGGTGTGGTGGCTCACGCCTGTAATCCCAGCTACTCGGGAGGCTGAGGCAGGAGGATGGCTTGAGCCCAGGAGTTTGAGGTTGCTGTGAGCTAGGCTGATGTCACGGCACTCTAGCCTGGGCAACAGAGTGAGACTCTGTCTCAAAAAAAAAAAAAAAAAACTAATCCGAGGGCATAATGATAACCCTTAATTCACCAAAACCTATTCTCTGTGAGTCCAAAGTAATTTGGTTGAAGTTTATAGATTTTAGTGGTCTCACTAGATCCAGGGCTAGAATTTAGACCAATCCAGAGGCCCAATAGCACCTCAGGAAACCTCTGTTAATAGGTATCTCTCCTGTCACACAGACTTTGTTGGGGTACTGTTTGAAATTGCAGGCTGTGACAAGGGCTTAAAGGGTTGATATTGGATGGTGCCAGGTTCTAGCATGGTAACAGCCTGCAAATCTTAGTGGCCTAAAACAATGAAGTATTATATTCATACAAAGCCTTCCACGGGTTCATGCAACCCTCAGGGCCAGCTCCCTAATCCAGGCCCGCCCTGGCTCTGTCTTCCCATAGCTGCTCCATCACATAGCTTCCGCGGTTGATGAGGGGGTGGGGTGGGGGGTACACGGAATACTGCACTTCAGCTGTTACACGCTTCTGTCTGGAAGTAACCCGTCACTTCTACTCACATTGCACTGGGCAAAGCAAATCACCTGGCTATGCCTTACTTCTCATGAGTCAGGAAATCCATATCTGGACATCGATGAGAACCAGATAGTAGGGAACATTAGTAAAGTCTACTACAAACTAGGAAGGAAGGAAATCCAAGCCCAGTGAATAGGATAAGAAAGTCACTCACAGGCAGAAAACGTAGGGCAGGATTGAGTGGAAGGGTATGTGGGGCTGCTTTGTGGCTGGCATAGCATAGGGAGCATTGGGCAGGGATGGCTGGGTTGGAGCTGGATCGAGAAAGCCCATAGATGCCACTTTAATTGGTATACGCTTTGTAGGCCAGAGGGACCCTCAGAAGGTGCTCCAGGAGGTGGGACTCGTCCAGGTTTCAGGGGCTTGGCTCAAGGGAGGAGCAGAAGCAGCTATCTTAGCATTTCAGTGATTCTTGAAACAAAAGAAATGTTTGTTTCCTATTGAAACTAACTCCTTGTAACATTCTCTGCATTGCTAACTTATGAGGCTGCCTCCCACCTCTTATTGTGATCCCGAATGAAAACCAGGCACACTTTGCCTTTTCCAAGCAGTGACTAATGGTGGGTCTTGGCCAGGCAGGCCCAACATATTTTTCACTCTGCTCTGGGCTTCCCACCAAGTCCCTCACGGTGGCCCGGCCAGAGCCGTTAGGGATGACTGTGCCCAGCACTTCCTACCTTATCATCCATCACCAGAGCACCCCTCGCCAGCCACCTCCTTTTTAATAGGTTTAATTATTACTTCCTTTGCTTCATGGCACAATTAATCTTCCCACTGCCTCAGGATTTACAGCTGCACGGGCCCAGGGAATTTCTGAGCTACTTACCTGCAGTCGTGCTCTTTATCCCAGGGAAGTAGGAAGTGGGGATATGTATGCAGGCAGTGGAATATTTGTGGGCTCCTGTGGGCTCCAGGCTTCCCTCTTTCCACTGCTCATTCATTCCAAGCCTTTGGGCTGGCGGCAGGAGGGGACTACAGAAGAATGGACCTGGAGGGGCAGGGTTAAGCAATTAGGACCTGTTTCTCTACATTTGGAGAAATAAATGTATTATAAGTAAATAATACATTTAGACTATAAAATGTAGTCTCTACAAAATGACTACATGTTATCTCCTCCAAGTTTGTTTGAAAAGATAGGTAGTTCCCAATGGAGCGTGCCTGTGGAAGGGAGGGGCGGCATACAGGGATTTCCTCGACTTTGTTACAGCAAAGCTGAGACAGAAGGGAAGGGCAATTGGGATCTGGGACAGAAGCGCCACTGAACTGTCAATGTCACCGAAGACATCCTAAACTGCTGTTGAAGCAAAAGAAGATAACAGGCTCATAACTTCACTTATCCTTTGGAGGAACAGGCAGAGCCTGGTGGGTTTAGTAGGAAAAGTAGACAGATGTAATTAAGTTAAAGGATGGCAGAATAGATGTGTGATGGCCTAAGAGTTCTCCAGGGGTGACGCCCACACGGATTCCATCTGCTTCCTCCTGCTGCATTCCTGAGTCCCTTAGGATTTGCTAGTCTCTAATGTATATTTCTAAGATCTCTAGACATAAATTTAGCCAGGCCATCCATCTGTTCACATATAGCTGCCAATAGCTTGGTTTGCCACAGCAGTATACTAACATTAATAAAGAAGAAGTGGGCACAGAGTCGTGTCTCCCTTTCACAAGAAGGCATTCCAGCCGAGGGGAGTGGGTGAAGGAACATGGACTCCTGAGACAGAAAGACCTGGGTTCCAGTACCAACCCTGCCACTTAGAGCCGTGTGGGCCTAGTGAGCTCTTGAACCTTCTGGGTCTCTGAGACCACAATATCAACCTGGCAGGATTGTTTTGAGGCATTAATGAGATCATGGAGTAGAAAGCCAGACACAGAGAGTTTCTCAAGAAAAGCTTACTTATCAGAAAGACACTTACAGCTGAAGTCAAATGACACATCATTTTGGAATTACCTGCATTAAAAAATATCTGTACCTTTGCTGTCCTCCACTGGCAAAGATAATGGAGATTTGTCTCCAGGTACATAGTCACCTGTAAATGTATTAGATAAGATGTCTAATTGGTTGCACTTCTTACACAGCACTTTGCCCTCATGCCTTCCATTCCAGCCATCTGTTTACTAACCAGGTCTGTCCCCTCCTTGTCACCCCCAGATTTGAGATATTTTAAATACAATGTAGAATAATCAAATGTGAAAACTTGAGAGGGAGAGGCTTCAGGGACTCTAAAGATGTCAGGGTCAGAATAATGGGTTTTCTGGAGAACCTGGGGCACCAGCGGAGGAGGATCGGGGGAGCAGTTGGGAACGTGCAGCGCTCTTCCTGTGAAGCAGGCTTTCTCAGGTGTTTTTATCATCCCTTCCCACCCTGCCTCTGTGATAGACAAAATACCACCCTATTCTTTAAGATTATTTGAAAAGAAAGGTACAAATCAAAACAATGGGACAAAGTACTGTGTTGTTTTCAGTCTACACACTTCCTCCCAGCCTCTAGAAGGATCTGGAGGCTGGTGTAGCTGCAGAGCCTGGTGACCATCTGATTTCTTTCCCTACTCAGGTCCCAGAGACAGAAAATGGGACTTAAATATCCACATCAAGGCTTAGCTACAAGGAAGAGTTTCCTGATGCAAAAGGGCTACAGAAGAATTGCAGTGAAAACTTCTCTGCATATCTTTTTTATTTAACTTTCTATTATGGAAATTTTTACAAATGCACACAGGGAGAGAGAATAGTATTAACGAACTCCCGCCTACTTATAACCTAGTTATCAAAATTACGCTAGTCTTGTTTCATCTATTTTCATAAACACACATGTGCGTGCGTGCACACACACACACACACACACACACACACCCCCGACTGGAGTATTTTTAAAATAAATCATAGACACTGTGTTGTGTCATCTGTAAATGCTTCCATATGCTTTTCTAGCTGATGAGAACTTTACAAAGCATAGCTACTGTCCCATGTCACACCTAGAAAGACTAATAACAGTTACTTCACATCTCCAGCGTATCCTGAAAGCAGATGGACGGATACCACTAAGGGTGCACACGTCTGTGAGTCCTCGCCTCAGCTCTGCCACTAACTCACTTCCTCTTGCTAGGCCTTGGTCACACTCTCTAAATACTGGTCATACCGTGCTTAGATACCATGTTATAGTTTACAAAGCATATTGAGAAATACTATTAAGTTTCTCATACCATGTCTTTGAGATGTGAGAGGGCCTTTTCTAGTTCCTAAATCCTGTGTTTCCTCTGAGAATATCTGGTGATTTGGCTAGGATGGAGCAGAACTCAATCTCTTTGAAAGCAGAGGGAAAAAATAGATCAGCTCTTGAAGCCCCATTTGGGTTGTGCTCTATTAATAATCATAACAGTATTTTCAGTAAATGAGAAGAACGCTTCCATTGCTTGTGGAAGTACACTGAGGCCTTACTTTCAGAGAATTCACATGAGAAAAGGCAGCCAGAATTCACTGCTAAGAGGCTAAACGTTCTAGTTTTTATAGTTTTCTGTTCACATCTCCCCAGGTGTTTGCTGCTTATGGCTAATAATAAAAGCAAAATGTATTGAGCACTTACTCTGTCCCAGGCACTAATGCTAGCTGCTGCTAAGCATGATCTCATTGGCCCTTTGAAATACGTACAATTATTCCCATGGCAGTGACCATTCCTGACCCATAGGTGGAGGCCCGCTGTGGCGATGTATAAATTCATAACCATGTGTCCTTCCTCCACACGCCCTTGTGAGAACTCCGCTTTGTGAGAATCTTCTGCCCCACTAATCTTCATTTAATTCCCCTCCCTACAGCACGTTGTCACCTAGCACGCCCCTGCTGACAGGCCCTCTGTAAGTCTTCATCTGAATGACGGCCCTGGAAAATCAAGCTGTGGTCTCGAAGGGGAAGGAGGATCTGCAGATTATCTCCTCAGCATGTGCATTCACTCTGCTGGCAGCTCTCGGGGCTGCTTTTATGTTGCCTCAACAAAGAGAAAGGCTGCCAAGAGTGTGTAATGTTCCGTTCAGAATTCCCCAGGCTGGCAGCGGCTGGGACAGCAGAGACACAGGGAAGATGAAAAATTCCCAGCTCGGCCGCATCCATCTCCTCTTACCCTCGTCTGTGTGTGGAAGTCTTTGTTTTGAGAATCTTCCTCTGATTCTTTATAGGCCCTTGGAAATGTAAGATGAGGAGGCAGGGAGGAGAACAGGAGAGTGCTTGGAGAAGCTGGCTGGAGATCAGATCATTTTGCCATAACCAGCAGGCAGTTTCTTTCACAAATCATTGAACCCTGGGTAGCCATTATCATCCCAACTGCTTCCTATTAACTAGCCCAGACTTTGAAGGCCATGAGAATAAGAGAAATAGAATTCCTTTACTTTCTCACACTCTAAATACTGGTCATACCATGTTTAGATACCATGTTACAGTTTAAAATCATATTGATACATACGATTATGTTTCTTATACTATTTCTTTGAGATGATTATAACTTGACCTTATTAGTAAGACAAAACAAAAAATGCCAAAATATTTTCAGTTTAAAAAAAACCAAGGAAACAAAGGCTCAGAAACATTAAGTGACTATCTCAAAGACACTCAGCTGAATGAGGTGGGAGCCAGGCTTGTAAAACAGGACTTCTGACTTAGAGTCCTGTGCCTTTTCTCTTATACTGTACCTTCCTGATGCTAGCCAGGTTCCTATAGACTGGGGTACAGTCCCACCCTGTAGGAGGGTGGGGGCTAGCAAGGAGATCCGCCTTTGGTGGCTATGGACCATACATGAAATCCAAGCTTACTCTGATTGCCTCCTCTGAAGGTCTCTCACTGCTTGCTTCCTGTTATCGTTTTAGTAACCAAGTGATGACATTGGCTTAAAAAATTATTGCAGTAAAATCCAGAAGCTGTGGTGGGAGGGAATCATTGCAAAGGCATCATTGTGGGAGAATGTGCTCCGAGGGAGATGCACGCACTTCTGCCGGCCTCCCCAGCTCTGGCTCTGTTCATAGCTGTGGACTCATGGCTGGGCAGATATTTTGCCCCCCACTTTAGAAATGATGAAGCTGAGGAAAGAGGGAGTAAGTGATTAATTTCTTCTAAAGATACCTGGAAATTTGAAATGTAAAAGTTGCTCTTTAGCTAAAACTGGTTTAGGAATACATGTTAAATTCAGGTCTTTAGAACTGAAATGTTTCTGTCATTGATAATTTTTCATCATTAAAAGGATTCTAGGTGGTGCTAAGGTATTATTTCCTCTTGAAAAGCTTAGATTTTCTAACCTTGAAACAGGTTCTGAAAAGCTGTGATCCTTTTAGCTAGGATGCTAGTGATTGCCAACCCAGGAGAGTGACCGAACCCCAATACCCAGGAATGTTACTTGTCTTATTGGAACAGTCCAAAAATACTTTTTTAAAACCACAGATTGTGTTCATCATAGAAAAAATATTTAAAATACAGACAAAAAAAAAAACCCTGCAATTCTACCACCCAAAGATTATTACTGTTAACATTTAAATAACCTTTTTGCTATAGGTGTATATTTAAATGTAACGTGTATATATATACACATGCTATTAAAGTTCTTATAAAATGTATTATTTTGTGCCCATATGTCCCCTTAGTATATTACAAATTTCTTCCCATGTCAATATATAAACTTCTACTTCACCATTTGGAATGTCACCATGTTTATTCCATTGTATTTATTTAGTTTTAAATCCTAAAGGATTTATTTAGTTATTTTTAAATTATAAGATATTTTTCTCATTAAAAAATATTCAGAAGAATTATCATAGTTTATTTAACCTCTGCCACCTTAAGAATTCCCTTTCCTGGAAGCACATTAATGATTTCAGTAACTAATTGAATTTCACTCTGCAGTTTACAATGTACTTGCCCATATATTATTTCATTTGATCCTCACTATTACCCTGTAAGGTTGGTATCGTGACTATTATTTTCTTCATTTTATAGATGAACCTACATAGAGCTCAGAAAGGCTAAACGATTCAGAGAGATGGCTGGGTCCCAGGTCTAGGCATGGCTGCTGTGGCAGGGCAGATCTCCACAGCAGGCAGGGGAGGGAGTCAGGACCAGCACAGTGGCCGGCAGGCTCACCCTGCACCTCCCCCCACCCCACTCCGACTTCAGCATTGATCATGTGTACTGCCTATTCGTTGCTTGACTGTCTCCCTTTCGACCTTGTATGCTTTCTGAGGTCAGAGACTCCTGTCTTCATTTCTCTCTCTACCCCTATTGCCCACCATGAGTTCTAATGTACAATAAATATTCAGTTGTTTCCTGGGTGAGTGAATGAATGAATGAAGGATGTCATAGAGGTAAGCAAATTGTGGAGGCTGGGTTTTGACAGCTTCCTTTTTCAGTGCCTCTATTTTCAGTTCAAACATTTTAACCAGTTCCCATCTTGGTGTTTTTGAGTTTTTGTGCTTCTGCAGATTTTAGTCACCTCTGCAAAACTCACATATTGATGCATAGAAAAGTATGTTCAAGATCAAGGGCAAAGAGAAAATTGCTTGCATACTTGGTTTTCTCCACCTTTTCTATTGCTGGCCCCCACTCCAGCCCCAAGTGGGATGAACCGGGCTCTCCTTAAAGCCACTTCATAAGTTACCATTATATCTTTCATTTGGAGCAACTTTATAGTTATGTTTATACATCTCATTTTTTTTCACACCTCTATTATTTTATTCCTCTTCTATTTTGATGCATACTTATTTTATCGGCTTCTTTTTTTCCCCCATATGGATATTAAGTTCTTCCAGGACATTATTGGAAGAGATTTTCCTTTCCTGGTTGAATATACATCTCATTTTGAATTGCTTGTTAAAACAACAGCTTAGTTTAGCAGCTACAGCATAGTTGATGAGAGTTGTTCGAAGCATTATTACTGTTGATTGTAAAAGCAATATAGCAGAATTACAAGAAATTTTAGAACAAAAATCACTAAAATCCCATCACCTAACAAGGCAACTATTTTTAGTCTTGCATAATCCCCTCAAGGCCTTGTCTGTATGCACATATTTATTTTCTAGTTGTCACAGGGAGCATGTAGCATTGTTTCCTGCTTTTTTCAGTTGACATGATTATAAGAATATTTTTTCCCAATTTTCTGCATAGACTTCATAATTATCTTTTTAATGACTACATAATCCTCAATTGAGTTGATATACCAAAATGTACTTACACAGTCTCCCGGTGGTCGGCATTAAGATGTTTCTGATTTTCCACTAGTCCATAATGCTGCAGCAAAGATTGTCATACATATTGTTATGCAAGCTTTCATGTTTGTTGAAGGATTTCTTTGGGACACTTTCCTTTGAGTAAGATTGCTGGGTCAGAATAGGATCGTGTTTGTGGGTCTTGCCATGATGCTTATACAAAGGTTGTTCCTGTTTATGTCCCAGCTGTTGATGTGTTTACCAATTTCAGTGCAACCTCATCAGTATAGGGGTCATGTTTAAGTTTTTTTTTTGCTAATTTGGTAGACGTAAAATGGTACTTCAGGGTTTTATTTTGCATTTCATTGATTATTAAAGAAAATTAGCATTTTCCCCTGTGGTTACTCTTTGTGTTTCTTTGCATGTGAGTTGTTTGCTGGCACTTAAAGGTCTTTGCCTATTTTAGTAAATTGGGATCTTGATTTTTTTTTTTTTTAAATCCAGTGAAATCTTTACACACAATAGCTATTGAACTTTTTCATATGTTTCATATATTTTCCAGTGTTGTGTTTGCCTTTTAATTTTAGATCTGTATTTGTAGTACAAAATTTCTCATTTTTATAATCAAATCTGTCAATGTTTTTTTCTTTTGCTTCAAAGCTTAGAAAGCTATCCTCCCTCTGGAGAGATGATAAATATTTAATCCTACCTTCTGTTATTTTAAATTCTTTAATTCATCTGGATTGCACTTTACTATAAATTGAGTTGCAAATTACATTTTTTTCAAAGTTGCTAATCAGTTATTCCAATCTTCTTCTGTTCTTTCATTCTCAGGAATTATACACCAGATGAAAGGCGATTATGACACTGCACTGAAGCTCCACAAGACCCACCTGTGCATCGCCCAGGAGCTGAGCGATTATGCTGCCCAGGGTCGTGCCTATGGGAATATGGGCAATGCCTACAACGCTCTGGGCATGTACGACCAGGCAGTCAAGTACCACCGGCAGGAGCTGCAGATCTCCATGGAAGTGAACGACCGTGCCTCACAGGCCTCTACACATGGGAACCTTGCTGTGGCCTACCAAGCCCTAGGTGCCCATGACCGGGCCCTGCAACACTATCAGAACCACTTGAACATCGCCCGGGAGCTGCGAGACATCCAGAGCGAAGCTCGGGCCCTCAGCAACCTGGGCAACTTCCACTGCTCTCGGGCAGAGTATGTCCAGGCTGCCCCCTACTATGAACAGTACCTCCGGCTTGCTCCTGACCTTCAAGACATGGAAGGAGAAGGGAAGGTCTGCCACAATCTTGGCTATGCCCATTACTGCCTTGGAAATTACCAGGAGGCGGTAAAGTACTACGAGCAGGATCTGGCACTGGCCAAAGACCTTCATGACAAATTGAGCCAAGCAAAAGCTTACTGCAACTTGGGCCTAGCATTCAAGGCTCTGTTGAATTTTAGTAAAGCCGAAGAGTGTCAAAAGTACCTACTGTCCCTAGCCCAGTCCCTGAATAATTCCCAGGCTAAATTTCGAGCCCTAGGGAACCTGGGCGATATATTCATCTGTAAAAAAGATATAAATGGTGCAATAAAGTTCTATGAGCAGCAGCTGGGCTTAGCTCATCAGGTAAAGGATAGAAGACTGGAGGCCAGTGCATATGCAGCCCTGGGCACTGCATACCGAATGATCCAGAAGTACGACAAGGCCCTGGGTTATCACACGCAGGAACTGGAGGTATATCAGGAGCTGAGTGACTTGCCGGGGGAGTGCAGAGCTCATGGGCACCTGGCTGCTGTCTACATGGCCCTTGGGAAATACACAATGGCATTCAAGTGTTATGAAGAGCAGCTGGATCTAGGGCAGAAGCTGAAGGATCCGAGTCTAGAGGCCCAGGTCTATGGCAACATGGGCATCACAAAGATGAACATGAATGTGATGGAAGAAGCCATTGGCTACTTCGAGCAGCAGCTGGCCATGCTGCAGCAGCTAAGTGGAAACGAGTCTGTGCTTGACAGGGGCCGGGCCTATGGCAACCTGGGGGATTGCTACGAAGCCCTGGGTGACTATGAGGAAGCTATCAAATACTATGAACAGTATTTATCTGTTGCCCAGAGTCTAAATCGCATGCAAGACCAAGCCAAGGCTTACCGGGGTCTAGGAAATGGACACAGGTAAAAATGACAGAGGACAAATGTTTTCGATGGTTCTGCAAAAAGGGCAGTTGTGACAATAATGGCAACTTCATGTCTGCACGGCAGTTTATTCATTCTAACCGTTCTTTGAATTAAGCAGGTGATATTATTACCCTTATGTTAGGGAAGAAGAAACTAAAGCCCAGAGAGGTTGGGTTAATGCCTAAGATCACACAGCTTAAAAGGGACAGTTGAGAGTCACACCTAGGGCTCTCTGACTCTAAATGCAGTGCCTGTTTGACAGCATTATAATGAGCAGGATAAAAGAGATAATAGGATAGGAAAGGTGAATGAATCACTTTAACTGATCTTTTCTGAAAGCCTCCCCCATTATATGAACGTGTTTATTAATACATCTGTACACACCAATTACTTGGACCTCATTGTGTTGCTTTTAGGAAAAGCCACCTGATAATAGGGGGAGTGAATAAACATGTACTAGGTATTATGCATCGTGCTAGGCACCTTGCGTAGGTATCTTACTGAATAGTAATAGCAATTTTGTATCTACTGTGGGATGTGGGATTTATTATCACCAGAAACTGAGGCTCAGGGAAAGGAATTCCTGTGCCCCACACAACTGGTTTGGTCTGCTGCCAGAATCCATGTTCCTCCCACTCTTACCATGTCATCTCTTAGCAGCACAAAAAGACACACTTGGCCAAGCTGATGCTTTTCTCCTGGATATGGGGAACCCAAGAAGGTGTCTGTGTTTGCAGAATATATGGCCCCCACCAGATAGGCAGGGGATTAAGGCTCCTGGAGTGGAGGAAGGGCAAGGGTCAAACTAAATCTTCACCCACAGAATGCTCTGAGAAGCTCAGGGTGAAAGATTTATAGCCACTGTAAAGTGATTTCAAAAACATAGTCTAAGCGGTAGTGGAAATTGGGAGGCCCAAAGAACCAAACAGTTCACTTGCTATCATTGTGCCTATTAATATATTTTATGTTTCCTCTGGGGTGTATATCCCATCGAATCTTGAGCTCTTGGGAAGGTCACTAAGGGATGACTTTTGAATTGCTTTCCAGATTATGAAATTCCTCTGCATCTCACTCTAAGGGCACATGATAGATTTTAGCTAGAAGAGGAGTTAAGAGCTTCTATAGTAAGTGACAGTGACAAATGCTTTTCATTTTCTCAGGGGCTTTAGCATGTCTGCACCTGCACAAAATAATATCATTGCTTTTGTGTCTACATCCCCACAGGGCAATGGGGAGCTTGCAGCAAGCCCTTGTGTGCTTTGAAAAGAGGCTCGTGGTTGCCCATGAGCTCGGGGAGGCCTTCAATAAAGCCCAGGCTTATGGAGAGCTGGGAAGTCTGCACAGCCAATTAGGGAATTACGAACAAGCCATTTCCTGCCTCGAACGCCAGCTGAACATTGCTAGAGAGATGAAGGACCGAGCCCTGGAGAGTGACGCGGCCTGTGGCCTGGGGGGCGTTTACCAGCAGATGGGGGAGTATGACACAGCCCTGCAGTACCACCAGCTTGATCTACAGATAGCAGAGGAAACCAACAACCCCACATGCCAGGGCCGAGCCTATGGGAACCTGGGCCTGACTTATGAATCCCTAGGCACCTTCGAGAGGGCTGTGGTCTATCAAGAACAGCACTTGAGCATTGCTGCACAGATGAACGACTTGGTGGCCAAGACGGTGTCATATAGTAGCCTTGGAAGGACACATCATGCCTTGCAGAACTATTCCCAGGCAGTCATGTACCTACAGGAAGGTAGGTGAAAAGGCCCATTGTGGTGTCTTGATGTACTTGAGCTCAAGTACAGAGTCAGAACGCGAGACTCAGAAGGAAGCATGCATGGTGTTAGTGGCCACCTCTGCATGGAGTGAGAGTCTCAGGCCACATTGTCAGTTCAACTCCAGAACCACAGTGTCCCTCACCAGGTGTCCCTTGGTAGTACTAAGGTGTTTCCTTGTCCTGAATACCTTACCCTGTTCTCTCTGGACCCAGATTGTCTTACTCTTCCCAGTGACAACATCTACTGCTCATCAGCTGCCCAAGGAGCTAATACCCTCCTTGGTTTCAAATGCCTATATGGGGTGAACAATATATTCTTACAGAAGATGAATCACGTAAGATTTCCTCCTCTAAAATTCTAAGAGTCTGCATCTGAAGAAAATGCCCATCTGCTCCAAGTTCTGTTGTCCCTCTAGAAAATATCTAAACTACCAAAACCATATAGAAGTCAGTTCTGACATGGCAGCTGAAGTCCCATCCAGAAGCATCAGTCTGAAGGTCACGCTGCAGTAAACCAGGCTTCCTTCCCAGTGTTTATGACCTGCAGCACTTGGGCTGGTGCCACCGTAGGGTCTTGTTCCAGGCAGGCCTGGAAACTGGAACCTGGCCATCAGGTGCCACGCAGCTTCCTGAGCACGGCTGGTCCTTGGACTCTTCCTTCCTCCCAAAGCACGAGTCCCACAGCAGTGTGTTCACCCTCCACCTCTTTACACCACGTGGGGCTTTCCACTCTAGAAGGCCTGCCCCTCACACAGACACACTGGATCTCTCACCCTATAAGGGAAAAGGGGCAGATAGGATGCTTTCAGCTCATTGAAAGCATGGAAAGGAAAGAGTTGCTGATTTTAAGCAAAAATTCTGGTTTATATTAATAGTTTCCAAGGGGCTTTGCATGTACAGTTTATTTAATCTGATTTAATTCTCATAATAACTTTGAGAGGTATACCTTTTTATTTATATCATTTTTGTAGCTAAGTCATCGGAGGCTCAGAGAAGTACGGTGATTCGATCCTGACTGGGTGGTTAGTTAGTTAAGGAGTAAGGCTCAGCCTGGGTTTTCTGACCCAGGAAATACACCCTGTCCGGAGTTGTTTCTAACCTCACAAGAGCAAGGCTGGGTTGGGCAGTTGTATCCCCTGCTCTCCTGAGCCCCAGCGGGGAAGCCTGGAGAGAGGGAAGCAGGAAGCAAAGTGGGGAATGGGCAAGGGGATGATGGTCTGCTGCCCTCCTTTGCGCGGCCCAGAGATTGTGCTGGCTTGCAGGCTGAGAGGTTACTGAGAGGCTGGAAGCAGCTTCCTAGACCTTGTTTGGCTCCCACTCTGTCCAGGCGGGGCTCTGCCTCAGTGTGTTAAATGGGAACGTTGGCTTTTCATTTCCTAAAACTTGACTGTGGTAAAATGCCAACAGACAAGGAATGATTCTCAATTGAGTTTGTGAAAATGATTAAATTCAGGCCCAGTGTATGACAGCTTTTCAGCTGTGTTCTTTTGTACTTCCTGAAGTACTGTTTCCATGAAACAGCTGGTTTACCTGAGACATCGTAACATAAGTCTGTATTTATGGAAAACATTCAAGTTAATTTTTATTGTTTCTTGTAATTTTTAAGTCTTGCAGAGATCTAAAACTCCTATTTGTAGCCACTCCATAGCGTCTATTTCATGGATGTGTTCACTAGAGAGCCGGCAACCAATGTCTTCCCTCGTGGGCCACACCAAATTCCTCTTTTCGTGATCTCTGAGCTGGTACAGGTGCAGGATGCCTGCAACGTGCTTTCTGAGTGCTCTGAGTTGGGTCTGCAGCTTCTTGCAGTGACTAGTTCAGCTGGAAACCACCCCAGTGCTCTCTCTCCTGGCTTTCCGAGGGGAAGGGGCTGCAGCCGGCATTGCCCTGCCCCAGTGCAATAGAATCTCACTGGTGGGGGGTCGGTCTGAGTCTTTTGAACAAGCTCACCAAATGATTTGGATGGACACCTCTGGTTAAAACTACTGATCTCATCCAGCTTTTTCTCTTTTTGCAAATGAGGAAAGGGAGCCTGGAGCAATTTAGTGACTTACAGGAATTATATAACCAGTCCCTCACTAACTAGGCTCCAGGAGAGGTGGATGAGTGGCTCAGATTCCTAAGAGGCAGAAGCAATAGAAGACAGGCGCCATGTCTGTCCAGTGGGCTTGTAACTCTTCATTACTGAACCTAGTGAGTGTCCTACATGCTGGGGAGACAGCAAGAACAAAGCAATATCCCTGCGCTCACAGAACGTGCCTTGTAAGGGGGGTTGCCTCAATGATTTTATTTCTGACTCATTGACCTTGACCTAGCAGGGACATCTGTATTGAAGATCAGTGTGGTTAGCTGGTTGAAGGTTAAAATAACCAGTATCCTCCTGGTTTCCTCCCAAGAACCATCTTCTTTCATTCATGTGTTATCCTATTCTGTGAAAAAATGTGAATTCTGTTTAAAAATGTGAATTATTGCCAAGGCACAGTGGTGTGTGCCTGTAGTATTAGCTACTCTGGAGGCTAAGGCGGGAGGATCACTTGAGGCCAGGAGTTTAAGATCAGCCTGGGCAACATAGTGAGACTACATCTCTTAAAAAAAAAAGTGAACTATTTGCAGATATGATTTTTATTACCCAACGACATGATTTAAACTTAAAATATTGTTTCTAAGTTTTCTGAATTATGTGCATTTTGAAATGTGTATTTTATGAGCTCGAACCTGAGTATCACTTTTCTCAACCTACTCAGTTCCTTTTCTGAAATTGCACAGTCCCAGCATGATTAGAGGCAGGCTGCCATCCACCCTGAATTAGATTAGAAGAAGGAAGTCCTTCCTTTGTGTGTGCATTTGTACTGTGGGATCCTTCATGCTGTCTCTGCAAAAGGTAGCTTCTGTGTACAGAGAGCAGGATAATGAGGGCAAAGTGACTCTGAGCACTGCTCAGTGACCAATACAATAAATGACTGCCTTCAGATTTGGCTCTCACAAAACCCTGGAGGTTGCTGGTGTCCTGAAACCCAGAAGCTTGCTGTGGGTAAGTGACCCAAACTGCAGGTGCCTATCTAAAGCTCTCAAAATAAGGACAGCCTCATTTAAGGCTTTTGACTTATAATAGCATTTGTTTTGCAACCCCACGGAGGTGCATCAAACTCTCAGACTTAAAGGAAAACCAAATTGGACACGAAATATGTCAGTAGCATCGGTGACAGAGGACAGGGTCAGGGTGTGTACATATTCTGCTTTCAGGAGAACGTTATATGTGTCTCCCATCAACACTGATTAGATGCTGTGCACGTGAGATAGGAAAAAGTATTATCTTGGCTTCTGCATTTAACTGTCAGGAGGAGCTTTCTCAGCCAAAGAAACAGATAAATTTATCAGCAAGGAGTTTTCATTTGCAAAGCTAAGGATTTCACATCTGGGAGGGCGGCCAGGTTAGGTTTCATTTGTTTCAGTGTTTCTGCCTGCCCTGCAGACCTGTCTCCTGCTGATAGCCATCGCCTAAACTTTTGCTGGGGCATCTTGGAGTGTCCTGGAAATGTCGCTCCCAACACAGAATTTGAAGAGAATGCTTATTCTGCCTTGGCTGATTCAGCTCTTGTCCTGCATTTTATGTCTGTGTTGTTAACATTCTTTACATACACCTGAAGCAAAATTAGCCTCCAGGACTCCTCGGGAGAGTGGAATTATCTGTCTTCTATGTTTCCTTAAATTTCTCTATCTGGTTTCAGGTTTAAGGTTAGCTGAGCAACTGGGCCGAAGAGAAGATGAGGCAAAGATCCGCCATGGTCTTGGACTCTCCCTTTGGGCTAGTGGGAACCTGGAGGAGGCCCAGCACCAGGTGAGCAGAAAAACCCCTCACGCAAGTGGGTTTTGTTTGCGGAAGCATGGAAGACCTTGGGATTACTGTCCTAGTAGTGATGACATTTGCCAGAGGTGTTGACCTCTACCTTTGAGTTAATGTACAGGATCTCCAACCTGTACCAGCCCAGAAGTGTTTTCTTGCTAATTCATGTGATATATTTCTCAATAATTTCTTTGGAATCCTTGTTTTATGTGCTGTTGCTCCTCATTAAACTTTAATGTGAAATTATATTCATTTCATAACAGAAAAGTAAAAGAATTCATAATTATGTATTTAATGTCTGTAGGTTTCTGGATGTATCAATAGATACAATTTCTCTCTCTGTCTCTCTCTCTCACTCTCTCAGGATAAGTCTGTGTTTCTACACATGTACAGATAGTTGAACAGAGGTCCATTGTTATGCTGGCTCTGGAGATGAGAAAGATCCAGAGAGCTATGGGCTTCCTCTGTTAGGTAGGAGTAGTGAGATGGCCACATCTGAGATCACACGCTCATCCCGATAGCCAGTGAACGAGTGCTGGGGAGCACTGTGCTAGGCAAACAGGGGACAAGGACAGGGAGCCAAGGCTCCTGTCCAGAGTGCTCACAAGCGATGAGGATGTGA
This sequence comes from Propithecus coquereli, assembly GCF_000956105.1. Lineage (NCBI taxonomy): Eukaryota > Metazoa > Chordata > Mammalia > Primates > Indriidae > Propithecus > Propithecus coquereli. Next base: position 2,589,686 of record NW_012145634.1, read on the forward strand.
TGTGACTGAATTTGTGCCATAGCATCCCAGCACGTTAGGGTATTTTATTGTACTCTTAAAACTATTAAAGGCAATTTAAAGAATTAATTCTCAAAAAAAAAAAAAAGAATTAATTCTCTACTTTCCTGGTTATAAGAATTAAAACTTGTATGATATAGTGAATTTTCAATTTTCATAGTACTTTCACTCACTGAATTTATGCGTCGAAATAAGCCCTGTGAGGTAGAGTAACTATCCCTTTATAGAAAGGAAGAAACTGAGGCTCCAAGTCTTGCCAAAAGTCACACAGCAAATTAGTGGCAGACTTAGGAACACATACCTCCCTCTTTCTTACCTCTCTCCTGGTCAAAACCCCTAAGCCTAAAAATCCGGGTTTTTTTTTTTAAGTTTGGATAAATTTAAAGTTTGATACTGAGTTTCCGGCATATAACTATCAGAGTCAGAAAAGCCTTGTAGCCTCACTGCTGGACAAGTGTCTCCGTTAGGAATGTCAGTTGTCTGGTCCTGGCGTGTCTGTGTGAGCAGGTGTGCTGCTTGGGGAGCTGACCCTGGGCACTGCTGTACAGGGTAGTGCCTAATTTGGCTTTACAGCACTGAACCCCCTCAAAAAGCTGCCGCCCCCCAACGTGTGGTGCTCTCTTCTGCTCAGCCTCGTCGTTTCCAGCATGCCTTTAGCACACCCGTGCCCGCTCCCGTCCTTCCTCACTGAGAGGCAGGCAGGTGGTGAATTATGGTTGCCTGATGACAAGAGGAGAGGCTTTGTGTTTGTTTTAATAAAAATCAGCACTTAGTTGGATTAATAGCTGATTTTTTTTATATCCTTCAGACTATAAGTTTCTAATCCCTGTCTTTTAGATCCCCTTTATATGTCAAAAATTGATTACGTAAATTATAATTTACCGGGTATGGTCTGATGCCTTTTCAGGTCCACACAGACCTACATGGAAATAAAGATTCTTTCTTTCAAACCTTTAAAAAATGTTTAGATTGTGCACCAAGATCTGAGCCAAAGTTGTCTTTTCTGGTGAATGATGTTCTTCATCCCTACTTGCAGCTCTATAGGGCATCGGCCTTGTTTGAAACGATCCGACACGAGGCGCAGCTGAGCACGGACTACAAACTCTCCCTCTTCGACCTGCAGACGTCGTCCTACCAGGCCTTGCAGCGGGTGCTTGTCAGCCTAGGTGAGAGCACTTGGGCTTCCCGTTTGTGTGTGTGCATGTGCTGCCCGTATGTCCAAGGTGTTTAGTGACCACTGTGACAAAATATAATTCGTTGTCACAAGAGAATACGAAGCCGCAACTACAACCAGCCATTGAACATCCACTCATTTATTCAATGAGTACCTACCAATGAGCACAGTAAGTGCTGGGTAGAGCACCTACTGAGTGCCAGCCCTGGGGATTTATAGTCAAGAAGGCGGTTGCTGACTTCAAGAAGCTCTTAACCCGTCAACAAACATAAGTCATTGAGTCCAGGACAGTGCGATTGGCACTAGGATAGAATAAACTCAGACACTGTGGAAACAAATTTGCTTGGCTGGCAGGCCCAGGAACCAGAGAAGGTGTCCCCAAGACAGGGACACTTGAACCAGGTGACTTCCCCCTAGGTTCGCTCTCACCACCAAGACCTGGTTCAAGCATCTAACCAAAGGAAAGTACCTGAGAAGACACTTGATCTCTTCTCTGTTTCCTCAGCCACACGTCTTTCCGTGCTGCTGTCTAATAAATGTTTTTGCCATCTGGGTCTGCCTCCTAGGCTGTGACAGAGTCAGTGATAATTTTCCCAAGCCTGTGTGCCCATCACAAGGGAACAGCATGCATCTTCCTTCACCTGGCATTAACTGTCACAGCCAGCCCCTTCCAGCCCCTCTGTCATCTGCCTCTCCTGGGAGATACTTGTTGGAACTAACACAGTCTTCGAAGCTGGATGTTGAGGTCTTTTCAATAGCCTGTCTTTTGCTGTCTGTATAGCAATATGCAAATTTCCTCTTGGAAAATGTTTCTATTAAATGTGCTCATTGCCTGGGATTACAATTTATCTATTATAATCACAGTTAAGTCTGTCTAGCACTTTGAGGCCGATTTTCCAATGTGCACAGAAATTGTCCCTGCTGTTCCAGTTAATAACTTAATAGAGTAAAAGAAGGCCTTTGCATGTGCACATATAAACCTCCACTTTCTGCTGATACCAGAGCCACAGGAAGCAAGGCATCCTTGAAGTGCTATCAGGGCTGCAGCATCTGGTCTCCTGCTTCTACCTGCTCTCTTTGGGCCCTAGTTCTAGCAACTTTTTCATATTTATATTTATGACACAAGTAAAACCTCTGCATTGCATTCCTTCAGTACTTATAAACAATCCTCACTTGGAAGTATGTTGCTTTACAGTTTTTGTGCTTTAATATTGGTGCATTAGCTTTTAAACTAGATTACAGACAAGTTTCTTAGAAGAAGTGGGGCTAGAAATTGCATTGAAAGACTGAGGAAAAGCTTGAAAGAGAGAAGCAATTTTAAAGAAATAGAGACCTCAGAGGTTTAAACCCTTTGCCCATGGGGATAAGGAAGAGAAGTATGTGGGAGCCCAGAATGGAATGAGGTATCAGCCTCAGCAGTAATACTACCACCTGATATACATGTGGTGCTTTAAATAACCTACCACGCATCTTTACAGGCAGTGCCTCTTTTAATCTTTACAATAGCCCTTTGAGATAGGCAGGGCAGCTATGACAATCCCTCTTTTGAGACAAGGTCAAAGGAAGGGGAAAGGGCACACCCAGGAGGGGGACCTCCATGCATAAAGAGATGGAGGTGTGATTTGGGGCGAGTGGGGAGATGGGGCTGGACAGTGTGATGCATAGAGGGGCTGCACCGAGCAGAGGGAGATGGCCAGGAGACATGTCTTCTAGATCTCATCTGCCAGTGCCCAATCAGAGTCGAAGTTGAGCAGGGAAATGAGAGGATAGCCAGAGTACAAAGCATCAGGTCCAGAGAACCAAGTGAACAGGGTATGATGTGTCAGAAGCCAGGTCAGGGAGCAGGTTAGGCTGTGAAGCAGAGAATGTGCAAGGCTGAGGACAAGTGCACTCAACTAGATTGGCTCTTTTCTGCGGCTGCAAGACAGGGGAAGGTCCGATGGCTTAGGGTCGTGTAGAATTAATCACATTGAATCTAAAAACATGGGGTTTTATAATCGTGGACACTGCACCTGCCATCTGCGGCAGGGAGTTGAATTTGAAGCAGTGTGACTGAGATTCTGTCACATATTGGAGAGCAGAGGCAGTGAGGTTTCTGCCCGGGATCCAGTGGCCCTCTCTGAGTAAACACACTCACTGTGGCCTGCTTGGCCTATCCCTTTGTCTCCTAGGCCATCATGATGAAGCCCTGGCTGTGGCAGAAAGAGGACGGACAAGGGCCTTTGCCGATCTTCTGGTGGAACGACAGACAGGACAACAGGACTCCGACCCCTACTCCCCAATCACTGTCGATCAGATCTTAGAGATGGTCAATGGCCAGAGGGGACTAGTGCTTTACTATTCCCTGGCTGCAGGCTACCTGTACAGCTGGCTGCTGGCTCCTGGGGCAGGTAAGATCTCTTTCTGTGGGAACAGGACAATGAAAGCACTAGAACTGGGAAGGGATAATGAATAGAGGTGCAAGAGGTACATTATCCTAGATCAGGCTGAGGAGCTGATGTCAGATTTTAGCAAAACCTCAGCTGTGGTGAATAGTCCATGGTTGAGCATTCAATTAATAAGACAGCCCAGCTTTCTCATTCCCCTCCTGTTGAAAGTGGAAATATTTATCAAGGAAGACTAAGAGCAGGAGGATTAATTTCTCTAGTGTCCCTATTTGTCAGCAGCTGTTGTTCATAAGCTAATAAAGTGATGACTACAAGTCCTATCTTTTTCTGTCTATATCTGTGTTTAATAATTGTGACCCTTTGTCATAGTAAAGTTAAAGATACTAAAATGATAACAGCAGCTCTATCACAGAATATAAATAAGTCTTATGCTTGAATTTTCTGAGTTTAACAAAACCCATTTTTAACCAGTTCTGTTGTAAATCTGTTTCAGAAGTAAAAATCCTCTTTGATTAAATCAGCATTAAATGTTCAGGCTGTAACAGTTTCACTAAATACAGAAACACTAATTAGCTGTTAGGGCCATATTTTTTGCATAATAAAATGCTGATGGCTTTACCATGTTGGAGACATACCAGATCCAATTAGAGTTTATTGACTGGGGAAGTGGATCTTATAATTGGGAATCTTGAAGAATGGGCTTCTTGAATTTCTGTAAGCTAATTTCAAAAACTTTAAGTGCCAGGGAGAATTGACAAGGTTTTCTTCATTATGTTTCTATCCCTTTGATCTAAAAAAAAAAAAAAAATGATGGCTGGATGACAGCTCCCAGATGCTTCTTGGGTTCTGAGCATTTGTGCCTACACATTCTATGCCTCAGCATTATTTTTTATAGCCTCTCCCTTTAATTCCATGTTCTTTATGGGCTTTCCACAAAGAACATCCTTACCTCTGATCGTTTTTATGCTAAAGGTTTTAAGTGGTGATTTTCATGGTAACTTGGTGAATGAATGTTGGCCACAGTGGAATCCTTGTGTGTCCCAGCTCCCAGAGTGGCACTAATACTCGTGAGGACGAGGTTGATGACAGGGAGGTATCAAGCTCTTTCTCTCTGTGGTTGTTACATTCAGGGGACATGATTTAACAGGTGATATATCCAAAGCCCTGTAATAATGAGCCATGTATAATGAGGCTCCTATTGTTTCTTTTTCCGTTCCTTTTTGCTCTTAATGAGGCTCTGAAGCTTTCACTGGGGGCTCTAATCCAATCAGAGAGGACCAGCATTTCCCAGAGCTGACACACCTCATTACCATTTGAGAGTGTGGCCTATTTATTGCCAGAAAACCACTGTGGCTCGCCTCAGTTTCATGCAACCATCATTTTTTGCTCCTTTAATCTATTAATGACCATTGGCCATTTAGTCTTATTTAAAAATGGTTTAAGGTGTTTTTATGTGGCCTTTATACTATATGTTTATTATGATTTGCTTTTGTGAATGCTTTTGTGGCCAATTTCCATTTGGCCAATGATATTTTCGTTCAGGATTTCAGTTTCTGCAGAAAATATACCTTGGCATGCCATGCACTAGTCCTAAAAGGAGACTTTCCCTAGTTAGTTCTTCTAAGAAACATCTGTTTTGGAATACATATGAAGTAGTCATAATTCCAAGAGCTTCTGAAAATACCATCAAAAGCAAAAGCTGTAGTTTGAAATTTCTGGTTTCAAACACCAAACCTGCTGGTAAAAGCTATAAAAAGGGCACTGACTAAAATAGAGGGCTTCTCAAGAAAGCCCTCTTGAGACCTTGGATTTCAGGATGCCTTCACATGGTTTGCAGGATGGCATGCTTGTTAAAGAAGTCAGTCACCTAGCATCAGCATTCCTGTTCCCTGCCTTTGACTTCTCCTTCCTTCCACTCCGATCATGTATAATGTCGGCTGTGCCTGTCTTGCTTCAGGAATTCTGAAGTTTCACGAACACTACCTGGGTGATAATACAGTGGAAAACTCCGGTGACTTCCAGGCCAGCAGCAGTGCAGCCCTTCCAATAGCAACCAGCTCAGCCCTAGAGCAGTACATCGCCAGTGTCCGGGAGGCCCTGGGGGTGGAGTCTTACTACTCAAGGTAGGTGGTAAAGTGTTCTGAAGCCATTTGCAGATAAATTTCAGGGTTATGTTTTGGTAAATATCCGATTTGTACTAATGGAAGAGATCTTTTGGAATTCACACGTTTGTGCTCAGTCTCCTCACAGTTGCTGCAGCAGAAACAAATATGTGTCTCTGGAGTGCAAGCCCCTTAGTGGTCTGTTTTTATTCTTTTTGGTAATTTTCCTTCAAACTGAGATGGATCTCATCAGAGATGCCCATTCTCTAAGCAGGTTTGTAAACTGTTCAAACATAAGCATGACTTTGAATTTAACATGCCAGCTAATTACACCTGAGATTATTTTTGGTTGTAAACATTATAATGAGTTTGTACTATAGCTGACCACCTGTTTGAGAGAGTAATTTAGCACCGGTGACAGGACATGTGCACAGATCTGTGTGTTGGGGGACTGAGGTGAAGGAAGTCGAACTCCTAAATACGAAGAATAGAGAAGGGAACTGCTTTTTGCAAAGGTTGTAAAAGGTGTAAGCTTGTAGAAACATTTTCTCATAATGACTGACTGTTTTACATGTGGAAAATAATTTCCACGGACACTCTGCTTCTGGGGAAAATCAAAAGAAGAGGGTTCTTTAGAGCTGGGTTGTAACCAGATTTCCCAGGCATCAAAGTTTTCCAGCCAGTGATTAACAAGTGTCCAGAAGATCTGTGTGTCAGAGAATCTGTTGGGTCCCAAGAACATCTGCTTGTCTCCTACATGATTTCATTTGTAATTATGAAGATCCTGAGGTATCTCCATGATTTCTTTAGAGATGCTTAACCCGACTTCTTAGTTTATGGTGGTCATTACCAGCAGCTGGACTGATCTTTGGGGTGCTTATGAAGTCGGGAGGGAGTTCTTAGGTGAAAAACAATTATTGGATAATATCAAGATTGAAAGGGCTGTAGTGGTCATCTAGTCTAACCCCTTTATTTAACAAAAGTCAGCACTGAAATAGGACTTGCTAACAGCCAAGTTAGTGTCAGAGCCAGAATCAAAACAATCTAGATCTCACCCAGACTTCCAGGACAGTACTTTTTCTGTTTTTAATTACCAAAATTAATATCATATTTTTAGAAAATAGCCAAAACACGTAAGAATGTCATTGTAGCTTGTGTTTTTATGACGTATGAATAGCCTTTAGCCACACGCACACACTATTGTCACATTTCTCCTCTGACTACTGTGCATCCTGGAGTATCACTGTCAGAACAGAATAATAGACAAGCGTTTGGCAATTATAGGGGGTTGACAGTATGGCGACCCCCAAGGACTTGGAAATAAGGCTGCGCTTTGAGATTTAAATTATAAATGACCATAAAGTAAGTTAGGCCAGAGACATACAAATCTGCTTCAGCAGACATAAAGACTTAGGCCAGTGTGATTGGACTGCAACCTAACCAAGGGCATTGCATATCCAAACCAAGAGTTAGAGGGGAATGGTTGGCCAGCAGTAGAAACACAAATAAGAGACAGTAAGCAGGGCAGACTCTGACAGTGTCCATTTCCGACACTATCAACGGCAGAGAGAATCTTGGCTTGGGGACTCAAAGTCCCATCGGCAAGTCTGATACCATGGTGGACGTGCAGTCACCGTGCTCTCTTCTCCCTCCTGCCATCCCTCCTTTCTCGAATATTTGAGTTCTTACTCTGTGTGAGGTACTACGCTAGAGATTGGGGATCGTGGTGAATAGGGCAGGCATAGCCCTGCTTTCACGGAACTGAGAGCAAGCTCTGGAGTGCAGACTTCCAAGTTTGAAAACTTCAGTAATGTTGCTAACATGCCCAAAGAGGCTTCCCTCTTGGGAGCAAACTTGCATTAACCAAGCTCAAAGAGAATTGTACAAGCCAGAATACCAGTTATTGTGTACGTTCTCTGCCTGCAAGTAGATTCACATGAGAAACCAAATGATAATCAGAAAGGTTGACAAGAAGCAGAGGACTGAACACAGGGAGGCAGGAGGACCACCTGAGAGGTCTCCTCCACCAAGGGGTACTGAAAGCCTTTGTGCATACTCCCTGGGGTAGCCTTTAGCAGTTTATTTCTCGTCATCCTTCTGAGCTCAGCTCAGCTATCACCTCCTCAAAGAAACCTTTACAACTCTCAGAAGAGGTTTTCCTACCCCTCTACCCCCACATTCTCATTATACTTTGTGTTTTCACTTAAGCACATACTGCAATTTTAATTAAAAGATTTTATATACTACACTGTTGACTACTTTTCAGTTCTGTGAGAGCAGGGCCTATATCCGCCCTGTTCACCACGATCCCCAGTCTCTAGTGTAGTACCCTGTACACAGTAAGAACTCAAATACTTACGGAAGGAGGGATGGCCGGAGGGAGAAGAGAGCACGGTGACTGCATGTCCACCATGGGATCAGCCTTGCCGATGGGACTTTGAGTCCCTAAGCCAAGATTCTCTCTCCTTTTGATATAGTGTCAGAAATGGACACTGCCAAAGTCTTTCCTGCTTACTCTCCCTATTTTGTGTTTCTACTGCTGGCAAACCAAGATCATGAAGGTACTGGGTGTACGGCACCTGCTGTTTGAAACCTCTGAACACACAGAAGTGGTTTCTATGTGCCTCTCCCTTATGGTAATGTGGGGGCCACACTCTCATCATCTCAGTTTAAACCAATCATTCATAGGGCCCAGCCCTTGTGAAAATCCACCCAATCCTAGTTTTTAGGTATCTAGATTAAAATTCACCATAAGAAGGAAGAGGATTACCCTTGACTTACTCTTCCCAGCTCTCCTCCTCATTGGGCACCATGGTTTAACTCCAAACACTTGTGCCTAAGCACTTCTTTTATATGAAACTGGAGGTGGAATAATTCTGTTGCCAGGTGCCTTTTTAATTGAAAAATGTATTTTAGGTTATAGTTCATCTCTTCATCGATGACAGGGGGAGAGGATGATGGACTGTAACCTGCTTGTGTTCCCCATGTTATTCTTTTCCCCTCTGCCCTGTAGAGAAAGCTAACAAGTTATGATGAGTCCTTAAGATCTCTAGCAGGTTGTGTGGCTTGATGCTCAGCATCACTCTGTTGGGCTGCCCTCACTAGCTTAGATCCTTTTCTGTTGCTTCGGAGTAATCTCGTTAGAATTTTTTTCATATTTTGTGAGCTTAAACTCATGTTTTAGATTATGATATTAAAATTGAATACTTTATTGGTGTGGTTTGAATTTACTAGTATGGAGTTTTGTGAGACTCTGGTTTGTGCCTCATAGTTTCATGAAAACAGTGAGAAAATGTCAATGATAGATTATTTTTAATCTGTAAAATTAATACTTTTTTAAACCACAATGCTCCGTGATGGTAAGAATACAGTGAGTGGGCAGGCTCATATCCTAGGGATACACATTGTTTTAGCCTTTCTAAGAACAATTTGCAAATAGTATAAAAATTTTTAACAGGTTCTTGCCCTTTGATCCCAAAATTCTCCATTTTAGAAATGGAGCAAAGATCTACACATAGGAATATTTGTCACAGGCCTATATATTATTTTTTAAAAATGGAAAACAACCTAAATATCTAACAATAATTGAATGTCCCAAGGGGTTTTAAATAAATTGCAATCGAAGACTGCCCTTTTAATGGGGTAGATGTTCCTTTGTTGTAAAGGAATATTAAACCCTGATAAGCTGTAACTGTTATTCTTTTTCCTTTTGGTGCCTTTCTATATTTCTAAATATTCTATATAACACATGTTGGCAAGAATATGGAGAAATTGGAACCCTTGTGCATTATTGGTGGGGATGTAAAATAATGCAGCTACTATGGAAGCAGATGGTGGGATTTTAGATGCTTATTGTTTTATTCTTTATACTTTTCCTTATTTTTTAGTTTTTTTTTTTTTTACAATGGGTATATATTATTTTTAAAATCAGAAATTAATAGCCATGAATAAATGACTCTACCATTTAAAAGGAAAAAAAGAAACTTTTCTGTAATTTCACTTTACAGAGAATAAAACCCAAATTTCAGAGCCTGGCACCATGATCTGGCTCTAGGAAGGTATTCTGGATTTATTATCTATTCTAATCTCTTGGTGAACACCGTGTTTCAGTCACTACTCCTTCCTCTGTGCTAAGAGTACACCTTTCTAACTTCTTTCTCTCTGCTCTAGCTCAGGCATCTCTGAGCTCTGGATCTGTATGCTGCCACTAAATGTCTCTGTCTGGATATCTTATAAGCATCTCTAGTCTAAAATATCTAAAGCCTAACTCTTGAGTTTCCCCATTTCTACCTTAATCTTTATCCTGATTCCTGCACCATCTTGTAGCTAGTGGCTTAAGACAAAAACATTAATTGTCACCCATTATTCTCTCTTTTCCTCATCCTAACGCATAAGTAAATCTTGCAGATTCTCCCCATAAAATACATTTTGAACAACCTACCAAGACTGAATCATGAAGAAATAAAACATCCAAACAGATCTATAACTAATAAGGAGATTGATCAGTAATCAAAAACCTCCCAATTAAAAAAAAATCCAGGACCAGATGGTTTCACTGGAGAATTCTACCAAACATTTAAAGAAGAATGAACACCAATCCTCCAATTCTTCCAAAAAATTGAAGAGGAGGGAACATTCCTAATTCATTCTATGAGGCCAGAATTACTCTGATACCAAAATCAGACAAAGATACTACAAGAAAAATACTACAGACCAATATCCCTGATAAATATTGAAGCAAAAATGTTCAAACAAATACTAACAAACCAAATTCAACAACACATTATAAGGATTCTACACCATGACCAAGTGAGATTTATTCTTAGGCAAGGATGGTTCAGCTATGAAAATCAATCAATGTAATATACCACATTAACAGAATGAAGAGCAAATCACATGATCATCTCAATTGATGCAGAAGATGCATTCAATGAAATTCAGTGCCCTTTTATGATAAAGACATACAACAAGCTAGCAATAGAAGGAAATTACCTCAATATAATAAAAGCCATATATGAAAAGCCCACAGCTAACATCATACTAACTGGCAAAAAACTGAAAGTGTTCCCTGATCAGGAATAAGGTAAGGATGCCTTCTTTTGCCACTTCTATTCAACACAGTACTGGAAGTCCTAGCCAGGGCAGCTAGACAAGAAAAGGAAATAAAAGGTGTACATATTGGAAAGGAAGAAGTAAAACTATCTCTATTCACAGATGACATGATCTTATGTGTAGAAAACCCAAAGATTACACCAAAAAACTGTTAGAGCTAATAAATTCAGCAGTGTTGCAGGATACAAAATCAGTTGTGTTTCTATACACTAACGAGGAACAATCTTAGGAGGAAATTAAGAAAATAATCTCATTAACAATAGCATCAAAAAGGATAAAATACATAGGAATAAACTTAACCAAGGAGGTGAAAGATCTATATCCTAAAAACTATAAAACTTTGCTGAAAAGAATTAAAGATTCAAATAAATGAAAGACATCCTATGTTCATGGATTAGAAGAGTTTATGTTGTTAAAATGTCCATACTTCCCAAAGTTATTTACAGATTCAATGTAATTCCTATCAAAATCCTAGTGGCATTTTTTTTGCATAAATAGAAAAAAATTCTAAAATTCATATAGAATCTCAAAGGACTCCACATAGCAAAAACAATATTAAGGAAGAAAACCAAAAAGCTGGAAGTTTTACACTTCCTGATTTCAAAACATTATTATAAAACTACAGTAATCAAAATAGTATGATACTGGTATAAAGACAGACATACAAACCACTGGAATAGAATAAAGAGCCCAGAAATAAACCGTTCTGTGTATGATAAAGTGATGTTCAGCAAGAGTGCAAAGACTATATGCAATGAGGAAAGGATGGCCTCTTCAACAAATGATGTTAGGAAAACTGGATATCCACATGCAAAAAGAATGAAGTTGGACCCTCACCTTATACCATATACAAAATTAATTCAAAATGGATTAAAGACCTAAACATAAGACCTGAAATTATAAAAATCCTAGAAGAAAACACAGGGGAAAAGCTTTACAATATTGGATTACCAGTGATTTTTTAGTTATGATACCAAAAGTATAGACAACAAAACAAAAAAATAGACAAAGAGGACTATATCAAACCTTAAAACTTCTGCATAGCAAAGGAAATGATCAACATGGTGAAAAAGCAACCCATGGAATGGAAGAAAATATTTACAAACCATGTATCCGATAAGGGGTTAATATCCAGAATACATAATATAAAGAACTCTTACAACTCAACAACAGTGAAAAAAACCAAGTAATACAGTTTAAAAATGAGTAAGGGACTTGAATAGACATTTCTCCAAAGAGATATACAAATGACCAACATGCATATGAAAAAAATGCTCGATATCAGTAATCATCAGTGTAATGCAAATCAAAACCACGATGAAATACCTTTTCCCCCATTAGGATAGTCATGCTCAAAAAAAAAAAAACCAGAAAATAACACATGTTGGCAAGAATATGGAGAAATTGGAACCCTTGTGCATTATTGGTGGGGATGTAAAATAATGCAGCTACTATGGAAATCAGTATGGAATTTCCTCAAAAAATTAAAAATAGACAAATCAAAACCACAATAAGATATCCCCTAACTCCAGTGAGAATGGCTTTTATCAAAAAGTCCCAAAGCAACAGATGCTGGTGTGGATGCAGAGAGAAAGGAACACTTAAACACTGTTGGTGGGACTGCAGACTAGTATAACCTCTATGGAAAGTAGTGTGGAGATACCTCAAAGAACTAAAAGTAGACTCACCATCTGATCCAGCAATCCCACTACTGGGTATTTACCCAAATAAAAAAAATACATTTTATAAAAAAGACACTTGCACTCGAATGTTTATAGCAGCACAATTCACAATCGTAAAGATGTGGAAACAACTCAAGTGCCCATCAGTACATGAATGCATCAATAAATTGTGGTATATGTACACCATGGAGTATTACTCAGCCATAAAAAAACTAGTGAACTAATACCTTTTATAACAACCTGGATGAAACTGGAGAGCATTGTTTTAAGTGAAGTATCACAGGAATGGAAGAACAAAAACCACATGTACTCATTACTAAATTGAAACTTATAGATCAGCACTCATGTGCACATATGGTAGTAAAATTCAATGGAAATTAGGTGGAGGGGGGAGAAGGGGATGGGTAAATTCACACCTAACGGGTTCAATGTACGCTATATGGATGATGAACACACTTATAACTTTGACTCAGATTGTACAAAAGCAATTCATGTAACCAAAATGTTTATGCCCCCATAATATTCTGAAATAAAAATAATTAAAAACAGAATTACTATATGATCCAGCAATCTCATTTCTGGTTATATAGCCAAAAGAATTGAAAATAGGATCTCAAAAAGATATTTTCACACCCATGTTCATTGTAGCATTATTCACAATAGCCAAGGGGTGGAAGCAACCTAACTGTCCTATAGGTGAGTAAAGAAAATGTGGTATATACATATAGTGAACTACGAGTGAGTCTTAATAAAGAAGAAAATCCGGTCATATGCTACAACCTGGATGAACTTCGAGGTCATAATGCTAAGTGAAATAAGCCAGACATGAAAAGACAAATACTACATGATTCCATTTATATTAATATGAGGTATCTCAAAGTAACCAAACTCTTAGAAACAGAAAGTGGAATGGTGTCATCAGGGGTAGGTAGGGGGAGAAAGGGGAGTTGTTCAATATGAAAAAAGTCCAAAGATCATATGCACAAGGTGCATATAGTTAACACTACCATACAGTTAAAAATAGTTAAGATAGTAAATTTTATGTTACAGTTTTTTTTGCCAAAATAAAAAGTATTTTAAAAAGATGTATTTAATCCATCCACGCTGTCTCCACAGCTACAAGCACAGTCCAGAACACTGTCATCTCTATCCTGAACCGTTGTTACCACTTCCTGTCTAACCTCCTCGCTCCCTCTCCCTATCCTGGCTTTCCAATCCCCTTCAGCCAGAGTGGTCTTTCAGAGATACGTTGGGACTCTGTTTTCTTCTCTCCCACCCATCACAAAGCTTCCCAAACACCCTTAAATCACTTCAAAGTTTCTGATAGCCTTTGAACTGCAGCTCACATTCCTTATATTGACCCTTATCGCCATGTGATCTAGCCTCTCCCTTCAGCAGCACCTCTAGTCCCTCTTTAGCTTGGCATCTCCATTTTGCCCCCTCACCTCCTTTCACCTCCTGGGGTACACCAAGGGCTTTCCTACCTCAGGGTTCTACACAGGCCATTCTTTCTCTATAAAATTCTGCCCACTGTTCTTGGTGTGGCTGGTTCTTTTCATCCTTCGAATTCCTGATTAAATGGTAACTTCTCAGAAAAGTCTTTCAGAAGCTCCATCATCAGTTTCATTCACCTGTCTGTATATCCACTCCCAAGGGCAGCCCTGAAACATAGTAGATGCTTAATCAATGCTTGAGTGAATGACCGACTGACTTTCTGAATGAATGAAGTGCTTCTCCCTTCTGCTCAAATTTGCTCTTCGTCTTTTTCTGTAGATAGTCTAATCATCCTTTAGATCTCTGCTCAAATCTCGCTCACCTTCTATCAGAACTACCCCAATCCTTATCAGTCCAAACCAGGTATTTACTCTAAATACAGCGCTTATTTTGTTCTTTCTAATTTTATAATTACGTAGTTTGTGACACTCTGGAGAGTAGGTGCTATCCTCCTCTCTGAATTCTCACTAACACAGTGCCTGACCCATGGTTAGATGTCAGTAAGTTTGAAATTTAGTTGCCAGAAGATGTCCCGTGAGCAGACTCTCTGTTCATGCTGGGCTGGGTTACTGATTCTTTTTCTCTAGTGTTTGTAAAATATACTGTGCCCCTAAAAATCGAATCTATGCCTTGGAGGACACCTTTATTCAATTAACCGCAGCTTAGGCATGGTATCCTTGTTATTCCGCAGACTGTTTTTGCTCTCCGTAATGATATCTTGCTGCTGAAAGGAAGTAAAATGCTGCAGAGGAGTTTCTGAAAATGGATTTAAAAATAAAAGAAGTGCTTTTATTAAGTGTTTACTAAGAACTTCCAGTCCCTTCCTCCGAAATCAAAAAAGGCATATATTGAAACCACTGTATAGAACATGAACCTCCCATAAGGGAGATGTTATGAATTTCAAAACACATCTTCAGTCTTAAGCTGATATTTAACCAGCATCTTGCAGTGTGTAAGTTGTTCCCTGGGTACCGGGAACAGTGCAGTGGCACTTTGGGGACTCAGACTGGTTAGAACACTGACAGGGCTGTGCTCAATAGTAGGTCAGGTCTGGAAGGAGTGCTCCCAAGGGGTTTTAAATAAATTGCAATCGAAGACTGCCCTTTTAATGGGGTAGATGTTCCTTTGTTGTAAAGGAATATTAAACCCTGATAAGCTGTAACTGTTATTCTTTTTCCTTTTGGTGCCTTTCTATATTTCTAAATATTCTATAGCAAAAGCTATTTTTGTAATCAAATGCATTTTCTTATTTCAAAACACTGATTATATTACACTCATTCATAAATGCCAATGACACTAGTTGGTTATACAGTGATAACAAGCAGCAGATATTAACAAGTCCAACAATACCAGGTGTTGGAGGGTCCACACTGGGCTCCACAAGCTGTCTTATATTATATATGGCTGATGGGAAAGTAAATTGCTATAACCATATCAGAAGAAATTTGGCTTTACCTTCTAAAATTGCATATTCATGTGGTCTTTACACCTGAGGTGTAATATCTAAGAAGTGGTCTTTTGTATAAACAAGAATGTTCGAAGCTGCACTGTAAACAATAGCAAAATCCTGGAAACAACCTACGTACCCTCAGTGAGAGAGTGGATGAGTCAATGGAGGTATAGTTCCCAAATGGGATATTAGCCAGCTTTCAAAAGCAAAGGAGCCATAGTGAACCCAAAGATATGACTCTTAGAAATATAATAGTAAGGGAAAAACGTAGGTACCAAAACATTATCTGTAGCATGACATCCTTTTAATTGAGTTAAAGACAAAAATAAAAACATGCTTTTGGGCTGGGCGCGGTGGCTCACGCCTGTAATCCTAGCACTCTGGGAGGCCGAGGCAGGCGGATTGTTTGAGCTCAGGAGTTTGAGACCAGCCTGAGCA
>NW_012145634.1:2605597-2616081 GCF_000956105.1 Propithecus coquereli
GTAGTCCCAGCTACTTGGGAGGCTGAGGCAGAAGGATTGCTTGAGCCCAGGAGTTTGAGGTTGCTGTGAGCTAGGATGACGCCACGGCACTCTAGCCCGGCCAACACAGTAAGACTCTGTCTCAAAAAACCCAAAAAAAACATACTTTTGGAAATACACATAGATACAATTAAACCAGTATAGAAAGGACCGCCAGGAGTGATGGCCGTGGGATGAGGGGTGGTTCCTACCTCAGACTGTGGTGGCAGAGGGCGGACTCAGTAGGAGGTAACAAATAATTAGAGTTATGTTATTCTCAAGACCCTGGCTTTTGTTTTGAGTGGTGTTTCTGTGGGTGCTTATTACATAATTAAAAATTACTAAATAAATGAAAGCAAGCCATGCCTGATAGAAGAGTGTCACAAACCAAAGACTACATATGATTAATCCCAAAGAAATTCCCTTTCACCCCCACCCCTAAAAAAAGAGGAAAAGAAGCAGGGATTTTTAAGCAAGTGCATTGCAAAAGCAAGATTGCAACAAGGACATATTTAACCCATCAGTGTAAATGAACAGTTGATAAACTGAGTCAAATTATTTGTATCTGTTCTTTTTATTTTTCCTTAAGAGGTGGGGGTCTCGCCCTGTTGCCCAGGCTGGAGTGCAGCGGCGTCATCATAGCTCACTGCAACCTTGAACTCCTGGACTCAAGCAATCCTCCTGCCTCAGCTTCCCGAGTAGTGGGGACTACAGGTGCACCGCCACACCCAGAAAAGTTTTAAAAATCTTTTTAGAGACAAGGTCTCACTATATTGCCTGTATCTGTTCTTTAAAGCAAGTACTCAAGCACTGATGACTATGTTATTGCTATGTCATTAGTCTCATTCAAGTTACCGTGAGTCTTTAAATGTTTAAAACTATCTTTACAGACATTTTCTAATTCAGGCTTTTTGCTAATTGAGACTGACCTCCCAATGAATCCAAACTAGTACAGGTTTATTTTACAAGACAGTTTTTTCTTACCCCAAATCCTTCCAGAACTCTGTGGAGAAAAAGTGGATATAATATTTTTTGGCATTTATTTTGTCCCTTAAAACAAAGAGTTCCAATTGCATTCCAAATTAGGGTAGTACCATTTTGAAAATGTTTTATGAGCATGTGGTCTGTGCCAGGGCCGATGCCGAGCCTGGAGATAGATGCGTGAGTAATAGCGGGAATTCTTGGCCTTACAGTAGCTCACAGTGTGGAGCACGCAACAAATGTGTAAATTATTCATCCACCACATGAGGAGTGTTATGATAAAGGTCTGAACAAAGAAGGCTGTGCCTCACACTGCCTACTCGGGGAGGCAAGGCAGTGATTTGAGAGGTGACATTTGAGCTGGGCCTTGAAGGGTGAGGGGAGAAAAGGCATTCCAGGCACAGGGGTTTCTCACCAGGCAAGGACATGGAGGAAGGAGAGGGCTCAGCCCTTTCAGATGCTGAGTGGTGTTTGCAAGAGGAAGATGATCTGTCCTTTGCTGCAGGAATTACAGCCTTCTGTGTCACAGTCCCCCAGCCTCTGCCTGCCCAGGCTCACCTCTTTTCCTCTAAGATCCAAAGTTGGGCTCCTTCTTGAATGGGGTAGGATCGCCTGGCTGAATCTCTGTGTCCTGTCTTGCTGTGGCCCTCCACTTCTGGCATGACTGGGTTCCAAACGGCAGGTTTATTCTTAGCTATGAAGTGACTCACTCAGGCTCAACTGTATCTGTTTGAGGGAAAAAAAGAGGATGTCATGTTAGGGACTAGAGCATTGAAGAGACACAGTTGCAGGAATGAGTGGAACACACTGTAGGCTCTGGTCCTGTGCTCCTGATTCTTGAATTTGGATTCCTTCCAAGAGGCTGAGACCAAAATGAGTTCAGAAGGCTTCAGTAAGCTTATTGGTGTAAGTTAGCAGCTTAGCAAGAGGGTAAGTGTCATTGGTCTTCTTGTGTGACCTCTGAGATAGCCTAAATAGAATCCCCTTTTATGTTTCTCATGATCTTTATTATAAGCAGAATTCTTGCCAGGCACAGTGGCGCATGCCTGTAGTCCAGCTACTCAGGAGGCTCAGGAGGGAGGATCACTTGAGCCCAGCAGTGTGAGGCACAGTGAGCTATGATGATGCCACTGTATTCCAGCCTGGGTGACAAAGTGAGACCCTATCTCTAAAAAACATAAACAAATAAAAGCAAAATTCTCGAAATTGCTAGATACGAGTTTTCACATTGTACATGGAAGGGGTAGTCTGGTAAATGGTAGAATCAGCCTAAAGACAAAAAGTGGAGAGCACTGATGCAGGAAAAACTGTCATGAGCCTGTCACTGGGCAAGCATGAGGGCTCAGCACTCTGCATGGCTAGGGCTCCCCTGGGCCAGGGGCTGACACTTTTGTGCCTCTGCCACAGGGCAGGGGCCAATTTGGTAGATGCCCTGAAGACTTGGCAGAGGCACTTTTGAACACCAGACGTTTCCTTTTTTATCTCTTGTCCCAGGTTCTTGGTTCATGGTCCCAAAGCTTGGAGTGGCTTTCCTTTTAGAACAAGGGCTGAAGGGAGAAGGGGCAGGGTGGGATTCTGAATCTGTTGATTAATCTAAACATTCAGTCCTTCCCTCTTGGTTTCCGTGCCAACTGCTGGCTGGTTGTTGCCACAACCAATTCTGTAAAAATTCTTTGAACTTATCAAATCTCAATATCTCTGACCTTGTGTATCCTGCCCTTTGCCCCAGTTAAATTCCCTGGTCTTTTCTTTTTGATTGACTGTGTACAGCTTTATTTAACAATCAATATTTAAGACATTTAATATGTAACTCTTGACTTACCTTGCTTTGGGAAAATAACCCCAGTATGTAGTTCTTCTTTGAACTGGCTGAAATAGGCATTGTTTTTCATTCTGTTTGTACTTTATGATTTGAGTACAGTGGGAGGAGACCCAGAGGGGTGCATCCCTAAAGGAGCACATTTGACTGTGTCAACCCCCAGCTCACACTGTGTCAGGCGGGTTCTCCTCCGATAATGCCATTCAGCGCCCAGAATTTCAGAGACATGTAACCACAAGCACGTATTTCTTGCTCTGGGTCTGTGGGTCCACTGGGATGGTTCTGCTTTTTGCTTCCTGTTGGGTTTAGGTCAACTCCCTGTGTCTCATCCTTCTGTGAGCAACAGTGACTGGGAAAGACTCTTCTCATGGCAGGAGTCAGGATTGCAAGAGACCAAGCAAAACAAAGAGGCACATTTCAAGTCTCTGCTCACCTCTCAGACACTCACATTCCACTGGCTAAAGTAAGTCACACATCAAGCCCAACATCAGTGGGGTGGGAATATATTTCTCCCACAGGAGTGGATATATGCCGAACAGTAATCCTGTCTCCCACGCACACCCACCACCAGACCTGGGGAGAGAGAAGGGTGATCTGTCAGGCTCCGTGCTCCTAGTTCCCTTCAGCACCTGATGGCTGGCCACTTTTCTACTTGTACCTCTGTCCCTTCAACACAGCACACACTCCTTCGTCTCCTTCCATGGCTTCTCTTTTTTTTGTTGTTATTATGTTTTTATCCTCTGATTATACATAAGTCAGGATCCTTAAATGGCTTCTCATCTTCCTCTTGCTCCAAAACTGTGGGCACACCTGGTTATTGGGCTTATCCTTGGAAACTCAATCTATCTCAAGGACACGGATCTACATCCCTGGCTCAGCGTCTCCCTAGATTTCTAGATTTGACCTTTCCCCTATATACAAGCAGTTCCCCTGGAATTCACCTCAAACTCAGCATATCCAAAATCAGACCTTTTCTCAGGTAGTTCCTCAATTAGATGTACATTTATTCCCAATTCTTCCCATTTATTTTAAAGCCTCCATCTTTTCCCTCCAAGTCCCTTAGTTTTGAGGCTTTTGAATCATTTGTCCTTAAATCTCCTTTTCCTTTATTGCTGTTTATTTAATCAGTTACTAACCTCTATTTGATCTTACCCATTGGCTCCCAGAATGACCCCTTCTTCTCCCCCACACCGATGTAGGCTCTGATGAGAACATGCCTGCGTGACCAGCCAGGCCTTCCTGCCTCCTGTCTCTTCCTCCTCTAATACGTCTGGCTCTCTGCCCCCTGAGGCTTTTTCTAAGAGCTCACTGTCATCCAGGTGCTCCTCGCACATCAGCCCACAGAGAAAGGTGGTGGCAGATGAGTGCCTGGAGATGAAGTCGGTCATCAGGCCCAATTGTTCTGCACTGCGTGTCCCACTCTATGTCCAGTGCCAACCCTCTGTTCTAACAGGGGCCACCTTCCCCTGCCATCTCTGCACCGTGCACATTCTAGTGAGCTTGCGTTCACTTTCTTCTTCTGCCAGTTTGAGGTCCCTGGAGTTCTATTCCCCAGGGCATGGCTTTTCCTAAAGGTCTTCAGCACATGTTAAAGGCAGGAATTGCTTACACAGATGGGTAGGAGCCAAAAATGGGGATCGGATTGGCTGAAGTAGAGGATACCTGCTGTGGAGTTGACGCGTTCGTGCTTTGCCCTGTTTCTCTACCTCCCAGCCAGGATTTAGAAAAGTCTGGGTATACAATACGTTGTAGAACCCTGGTGGATATTTGTTGGTTGACTAGAATTCAGTAATACAGATGAACAAATGAACTCAGTCCCAGCGATGAATGTTCCTGCAGGCCGGAATGAGGATGGAGCACCGATCACGTCTAATCTCTGCACTCCCAGCTTCTGGCGGTACCCAGCACAGAAGAGGCCTCCGTGAATGGTTATTGAATGAGTGGACGAGATGGGGTGAGAGAGCAAATGGCCAGGGGCCGGGAGAATAAACCACACCTTCTTCTGAACATAGGGTCAACGTAGCATCATTAATGTGCGGTTAGTGTGTCATCATCAGTGTGACAAGGCATGACACAAGTGATAACATGTATTTCATAGTTATTTCTTACATTTCTCTAGCTTTTCCCCTCCCGCTTCTATTCTACTCCCGTGAAGTACCATGAAAGCACAATATTATCCGGATCAGATAGTTAATGACAGACCTTGAGCTAACATGTACATTTCAAAACCTGACCGCAGGGCCAGCTTATGAAACTCTTCTTATTCCCAGCAACACATTAAGTTAAGACTCGTTTTGAAGCCAAGGCTTCAAAAGTAACGAGATGTTGTCTCCTGGCTTTTGCTAGACTTATGCTAATGCAATGAGGAGTCGTTGCTAATAAGTAGGGAGAGACAGGATTGATTTAAGGATCTGGCACTTCCAAAAGACATGCTGGCTGATGGAGACAAAGTTATAAACTTATATTTTTCTTAATTTTTGTGTGTGCTCTCTGCTAATTAGAGACGTCAGGAGATAACGCTTAATTTTCTGGCAGCCCTAATAAGAGAGTCCTTTGTTTAGAAAGGACTGATTACCCTCGCGGCCTCTGGAGTTGGCCCCTGGCTGCCCTGCACATATTCTTCTCCCATGCCCCAGCAGCAGCGCCTCCTCCAGCGCGTTTCTGACACGGGCTTTAGTTCATTTTCTGTGTCCTCACCTCCTGTCTCATGGGTGGATCATTAACAGTGGATGCTTACTCCTAAAACCAAAAGTCGAGTTGACATATCCTGCCCACAAAAGAATATAGCCATGAGATAGCTTGCAGAATGTACCGTAAGTTAATGTATATTTATTAATTTAGACTTAATAGGTTGAAACTGTATGCGTCACATATATTGATTATTATTGTCTCAAGATTGGAGACGGCTTTTCTTGATGAAGATAAAACGGAAAGACCAAATGATACAGGACATTGATTTCCTTTCCTTTAGCTATCCACTTTAAACCATCCCTTCCTTCTTTTAGACTTGCTTCTTAAATGATGTTTTGGGTACCACATCCTTGCAAAGAAATCTCTTTGGAGTTGTTTGAACAAAAGCTCTTGGTTAGGTCTGAGTAGTTTCACTGTTGGAGGTTTCTACTGACTTCTTCTGTCCTATCTCAGCACCTTGTGTGTTTCCTTTTTCGGCCATCCCTAATCACAGTATTATTTATGGTGTGGGGCTTCATTTTGTAATTTCTGTCTCTCCCATTGGCCTAGAGGCACACTGAGGGCTAGAATTGGGTCTGTTTGATGGACTATCAGTATAGTCCCTGGAGTGTGGTTGAGTCTCAGGGGACAGTAATTGAATGACTAAATGAAATGGGCCTAACTTCCCCCCCCATATAAACATTGTTTATTCATAATTATGCTAAAGTTGAAGCTAGGAAAGTTTCTGATCAATGCTAGAATGGGTCTCACTACGTACAAGAAAAAAACAGCTTCCAAAGGAGGGTACAGAATGAGCAAACTGGGCTAATACCAGAGCGAAAGGGAAAAGAACAAGGGAAGTATGTGTGTGTTCATATACACTTTCTTTGAATCTAGTTTAAAATAATGCTTTATTATATTTTTCTTTTTGTCTGCATCCTCCTACTTTGGTTCAGTGTTGAGTTTTCAGTCCTAGAGATAAAAACTCAGTAGATTTATAGTGAGTAAGGACTTTGGAATATGGTATTTTTAAATGTTAGAAGTGGCTCAGTTTAAAAGGAATAGAGAGGCTGGGCATGGTGGCTCATACCTGTAATCCCAGCACTTTGGGAGGCTGAGGCAGGAGGATTGCTTGAGGTCCGGAGTTTGAGGTTGCTGTGAGCTATGATGATGCCACTGCACTCTGGCCTGGGTGACAGAGTGAGACCCTGTCTCAAGGAAAAAAAAGGCAGGGGGATATAGAATTATATGTGGAAGAAACTTGCAGGAAGGGAAAAAGCTATTTGTCTAATTTATCTTTGAAAATGAGTCGATCAGGCAGGAGACTCTAGATTTCATATAGTACTTACCATTTCAGTTTCCCATGGCAGATAGTATTTCTCAATAGATAGATACAACTTTGATTTCATTTTATGCTAGTAAATAATATTAATAAACCAAGATGTACAAGATGCCTTGCTGGGTACTCCGTTATGCCAAGTTAATCCTCGTGTTTTAACTTCTATTCCCTATTAGAATCTCTCGGCTTTCTCCTTGTTGGACAAAGAAGAGAAAAACAGCCTCGTTGGGGCATTTTCTATGTGCCGGACACAGGTGTATGAACTCACTAGATGTTTGTAACATCCTCTGAGGTGGTGTGGTGATCTCTGTTTTACATAGCACAGAGCCAGGGCTCAGGACCTTTCAATGAATTGTCTGAGGACTCACAGTTAATTAAAGGATGTAACTGGAATTCAGAAGTGGGCTTTAAAAAGGACTTCTCAAAAATAGAGTGCCAGCACGCCTCTTGGGGCTCTGGAATTGCTTTCAAATGATTTTGTTTGAGGATGAGAAAAAGACCAAAAGAAAATGACTCATTCACTGCCTTTTAGAATTTTGCTGTCCGTTGGTTTTGTTAGACTTCTCTCCTCCTCTTCTGGAAACCCCCTTTTGGTCTTTAAGTACTGGGACTTCCCCAGTCTCACTGACCTCAGCAGTACAACGGAGGAAGGAAAAATGTAGAAAAGCATACAAGATGAAAGTAGAGAAATACTCTGTCACAGTGCGATCTGACACATCTTTTATACATCTTACTCTAGTGAATTCGAGAGCAAGGGAAATGATTTCTCATTGAGAAATAAAAGTCCTTTGGCTTGAAGAATATTTTCAAAAACTAATCCTTCATTACTCTAGATAATTGTTGAAATAAAAATAGTTCATATCAAGCCACACCATGAAAGAAATAATTCTGCAGTCCCTGAGAATTTACCTATTTTCTATTCAAACATTAAAGTGATCGTTTAATCTTACATACAATTCCCTGAACTCCCCCAAATAATTGCTTTGGTGATTTTAGTTCAACCTTGAAACAGACTTGTATCTGTGCATATTTAACTTCATTTGAAAGAGAGAGGCAATGTTAAAGAAATAGAGACCTCAAAGGTTTAAACCCTTTGCCTATAGGGACCAGAAAAGAAGAAAAGACAAGACGTAAGTTGTGGGAGCCTAGAATGGAATGTATGGGCTCTAACGACAATAATGCTGCCTGTTATACATATGACACTTTCAATGACACCTGCCAGGCGTCTTCACATATGGCGCCTCACATAATCTTTATAGTAGCTCTTTGAGATAAGCAGAGAGCTCTTATGATTCCTCTTTTCTGAGACAAGGAAATTGAGCCTCAAAGACCGAAGATGACAGAGTCAGAACTTGAACGCAGGTCTCCAGGCTCCAGTCTACTGGTCTTTCCACCAGCCATTTGTCTCTCTTAAGGGGTGAGCATTCACTGTTGGTAAGCTCTTGTTAGAAAGATTTGTGAAGGATCATGTAAAGTCTTTGCTTTAATGGACTTTTCCCTATGTTTGAAATATATGGATGTTGCCTGGGGTTTATAACAGTATTTATAGAAATGGAATTTAGGTTGTAATAATGAAGTTGTGACTTACTTGCTGCTGTAATGCTAAGTTAGAGATGAGCTACATTTAAGTCAGTAGTATATGAATAAACTGGTCTCACCTGCTGCATAGGTTGGGCATGTGGATTCCAGGATAAATCTGAAGCTGCTTAAATCAAAGTGGAATAAGAAGGCAGCAAAGAGGAGATAAATAAGATGTCACTTACTGTGATACAACTCTGGTTAAAAGATAAGCTGTGAGGTGTCTGGAATGAAAAGAGTACGGATAATTTTAAAAGCATATTTCTTCTTTTTTTTTTTTTTTTTTGAGACAGAGTCTTACTGTGTTGCCCGGGCTAGAGTGCCATGGTGTCATCCTAGCTCACAGCAACCTCAAACTCCTGGGCTCAAGCAATCCTTCTGCCTCAGCCTCCCAAGTAGCTGGGACTATAGGCATGCACCACCATGCCCGGCTAATTTTTTCTATATATTTTTAGTTGTCCGATTAATTTCTTTCTATTTTTGGTAGAGACGGAGTCTTGCTCTTGCTCAGGCTGGTTTCAAACTCCTGAGCTCAAACAATCCGCCTGCCTTGGCCTCCCAGAGTGCTAGGATTACAGGCGTGAGCCACTGCGCCCGGCCTTAAAAGCGTATTTCCAAGTAAGTTAGCCTTGTGTCCAAATAGAACTTGAAATCTAGTCTCCATTCATTTTTTGATTAATTTATTCATTCAGCAACTATTTACTGAGTAACCACATCATGCCAATTGCTGTGCTGCACCCTAAGCATTCAGAGAAAAACCATAGTCTCTGTCCTTTGAGGAGCTCATAGATCAATAGGTTTGTAAGTGTCCTGAGTAGAGACACTCAGAAACGCAAATGTAGACTTCATGAAGAGCTAGCGTTCATCATATGATGGACACTATGTTTGCCTGCCTTCCAATTTTCCAAATCTTTTATTTTCTTTTAATTGGATTTTTCAGTATTTCATATTATAAGAGATACTGCAATCACTCTAATTTGCAAGAAACCTAGTTATTGAGACATTCATTCATTCAGCAAACATTTGTCAAATGCATCCTATGTGCCTTGAGTTCTGCTGAGTATTGGGGTTACAAAGATGAAGCCAGTATATTTTCTGCTGTAAGGAGCTCTCACTTTAATAGGAGAGAAAAAAAAATATAAACAAATATGCCCAGTCCTGACTCCGCTACTTACTAGCTACATGACCTTTAGCAAGCAATTTAATCTCATGCAATTATTGTAATAATGAAAAGATAATGCCTGAAAAACAGGAGGAAAGAGCTGGGCACATAAGAAAGCTTCAGATAGTTGCCACTGTTGGTTATTATGGGAGAAGTAGGGGAGTGGTTGGGCTCCCAGAGGCACACAGAGTTGGAGGGATCCTAGTACCTGGGTGAGGGTCAATCAGGAGAAGATTTCTGGAGAAAGTGCTGTTTGATCTGCATGGAGAGATTACTGGGTTTTTGCCATGCCAAAAGCAGGTAAAGGTAGCAGCATGAGCCAAGCTGAGGCAGGCGGTACACCTTGGCCACGCTTAGGGAGATGCAGGGAGGAGTATAAAGCACAGGGAGAACCTAAACTGGAGCAGCCCTGGAAACAGGCTAGAGAAGTGCAGGGGTGGAGGGGGCCAGACCTCATGTGTCCGTGCAGCAGGGCACACCCTGCAGCCAGGGGCAGGCATATGGAATAGGCAGGTTTGCATTCAGGAAGGATCCCATGGTCCCAAGTTGTCCAACGAGACCTCATATCATTTTGCCTTGTTCTGTCTGTATCTCTTAGGTTAAATATTCCACGTGGTCTGTTATTTTCAGGGAAAAAAAACAACCATTTATTACTGGGAACGGTGGCTCATGCCTGTAATCCCAGCACTTTGGGGGGCTGAGACAGGAGGATCACTTGAAGCCAGGAGTTCAAGACCAGCCTGGACAGCACAGCGGGACCTTGTCTGTACAAAAAATTAAAAAATTAGCCAGATGTGCTGCACACCTGTATTTCCAGCTATAGGCTAAAGCAGAAAGATTGCTTGAGCTCAGGAATTTGAGGCTGCAGTAAGGAATCATGATGCCACTGTACTCCATCCTGGATGACAGAGGAAGAC
>NW_012145634.1:2617121-2698071 GCF_000956105.1 Propithecus coquereli
TTTCCCAGTGATGTCTTTGATTGTGTTGGTAGAGGATTACCTATCTGGAATAAACGTTCAGGGAGACAAGGTTCTAGCTGTGTGCAGACTAGACCAAAATCCCTTGTCTAAACCCACCTGACACCCTCCAGAGCCTAACTCAGTGGAAGCCTACCATCTGGAATGGTATCCAACTCTCTTTTTACCCCATTTTCTTTTAGAATTAAAGTTGAGTAATTTTGTCATGGTGTCATTAAAAATAAGTAAAAAGGAAAACAAAGAAACAATCACCTTTTTCTGAAGGGCAGACAAGGCTGTGACACTTTAGCTGTCTTAAGGACAGAGCTATCAAAGGAGCTCGCTGGCCCTCAGTTTAACCATAGAAAACATGTTTTCTTAAATTATTTTGGCCTTGTACGGTGCTTTCTTAAATGAAAAACGATCACAGTTGGCATGCCTGACTCTTATTATTGGCCTGACCATTTTATGAAGAATAATAATGTTATCATGGCAGAGCAGTCTGAAAAGAATGTCAGCTTGCTTAGGTTGAGGATTCTCGGTGACCTCAGAGCATACTCTACGTGGGCAGAGGAAGAAGAATTGAGGGCTAAATGTGTAGACTGAATTGCGGCAGAGTAACCAGTACTTTCCTTGCGTCCCTAGGTTTTCACTTCCTTCTTTGGAAGAATCTCATCTTGGTGGGGAGTATAATTATCCTTGCATATACCACTTTGGGAAGAGAACGTGTGTCCATAATCACTGAAAGGAAATACTCTGACATGGTTCAGAGTCTGTCCTGGCTGACCTAATGAGGGTTAGCAGCTGCTGCCAAGCCGCTGTGCCAGGGGCTCGGCCTGGCTGGAATACCAAAGGCATTGTTGGTTTCTGGATGCTATAGGGAAAGCCACACATTCCCATGTACAGGGTATCAAACTGATGCATTGATGTACTAAAAGCTCTCTTACATACATGTGCTCATTCACTGTTTACATTTTTATTTTAGCGTTTGAATAACTGATACTTGCACATGGTACAAAATTCAAAGATTCAAAGGAGGAATGGTAAATAGTCTCCCTCCCATCTCTTTTTCTCACCACCTGATTTTCCTCCCTGGAGTGGCCAATGTTACAGTTTCCTGTGTATAAAATACCTTTCCAGAGACGGTCTTACTCATTTGCTCTTAATATGTCTGTCTCCTTGCTTCTTGAGGATAGCAATAGTGTTTGACAATAAATATGGTAAAACTGTTTTTCTACCCTAGTTCTGCACATAGAGCTGACGTTTAAAGTATGAAGTTATTTGGGGAGAAGGGTGTAATTTGGCCCATTTAACAATAAAGTATTATTGTATATGATGTTTTATAGTAGTAAAATGTTATTCCATGTTTCATGTTACCCTTATTATAATCTAGAAAAATACACAAGAGCAGATATTATTATCCCCATTTTACAGTTCATAAAACTGAGGTGAAGAAAAGGGCCTTTCATTGTGTCTTACAGCTAATTAGTGGCAGAATTAGGCTAGGGATATTCCACTGATTCCCCTTGTATTCACACTTCTGTCCAGCGTAGTAAGCCTGATTATAGGGGGATTCTCCATTATTGTATATCTTGAGTTGTAACTGGATTCTGTTCTGATTTTAGAAGTACTTTTGCCTCTGACCCTCAATAAAATATTGAAAGAAACAATACTACGAAGGGTTATTAAAGAAGACCCATACCAAGAAAAATATCTCATTATAGCTAATCTCTAAGTCCTTCTCTGGGCCAGGCATCGTGCTAGATGCTTTACATATACTATTGAATGTCACAACAGCCTTGTGAGGTAGCTGGTATTAACCCATTTTACAGTAGAGAAGACGGAGGCACAGAGAGATGAAGTAAATTGTCGTGGTTACACAACTTGAAAGTGGTGGCACTGGAATTCAAATCCAGGCCTGTGCCTATGACTGCCAGGCAGTGCTGTTTGTCCCATATTGGGTGACCAGAGCAGAAATGGTTATCTCCGTAATACAGATATTTTATTTATTTAAAGATCTAGCAAATACACAAGTGTTGATTGTTAGCAGTAATTAAAAGATTTTAATACTCAACAGATTGTTGAACAATACAAATTGTTGAACTCTGTTAAAAATAGAACATCATTTAAAGAAGTAAAATTTAATTCTTGCTTTCAGGATGTTGCCTTTAAGTTGAAGGCACAGAAGTAACACAAATAAGCATCAGAACTTAAATGACATGGTCATAGAAACCACACTTGGAAACACAGAATCAGAGAGGTCTGAAGTTAGGAAGGCCCAGGAGGTTATTTAGAGACTTCATCCAAGCCTGAAGTCATCCTTTTCCCTCTGATTTGTGTGTCAGTGATACCACCAGCCTCCCAAGACAACAAACCCACAGACATGGAGTCCTAATAATTCCTTCCACTCCTTCATCTCCAGTCTCCTGAGGATCAGCCTTGCAAACTAAATTTAAAGTGACCATCCATACTGCACTTCTCTTTCATCCACAGGAAAATTAATAAGCACATGTCAGTTCTTTCACATCCATCCCCTGCCCTGCCAACCAAGCTTACCCTGTTTCATGTTCCATCAAATAAGAGCTAAAAAAACCCAGGACACTAAACCAGATTCCCGACCCCAGTCTCTTTGCAGTCCAGTTCAACAAACACTCTGGAGGCGCAAGAACCCTCCTAAAACACAACTTTCCTATTACTCCCCTGATTACACCTGCGTTGACTCATTTCTACATGGGTCCTCACTTCAGCTCTTACTGCACCACAGCTATGCTTCTCTTCTCCCCATCTCCTCGCATACCAGGTTCACATGCCTACCTTTGCCTACCTTTTTGATTTTGCTTGGCATGGTATCTTCATACAGGTGCCTTCCCACCACACCTGGACTGTGTTATTTGTGTGAGTGGGAATTAGAGTCAACCTGAGCTGGGCGTCCATCACTGGTAGAGTGGGTAGGTAAAATGTGGCAGATGCATGCCGTGGGGAATCACGCAGTAGTGGGTATTACAGTGATCCCCCTTTCAGTATGGTGAAATAAACTCCTCCCAGAATAATCCCCCCACAAATAACCACTAAAAACTCTGGAAAATACCAACTACCTGAAGGTATTAGAGAATGAACAGAAGCACATAGATTCTGGAGGAGTGTCAAAACAAGGAAGAAAGGAATGGAAGAGTGTGTTTCCCATTTTTATGGCTTTTAGCCTGAGGTCAGAAAACAGCTAGTGGCCACATTTGGCATTTAAAGCTCCAATAGAAAACTACAGCCTTTCTGTTCTAAAGACCCATATGACAGTGTTCAGGGCAACCACAGCCTCTGGAAAATGAGGGGGACGTGTATATCCTGGGATGGAAAAACCCAGAGAGTGGAAAGCCCAAATTTTCTGTATAAACTCTGCCTAAATCTCTGGCAGACGCCTGCATCACAAATGCATGGGACAGATTCTAGCTAAAGATATAAGAATTAAACTGGTATTTGATTTGCCACTCAAGAAACAGAATTTTCCATTTGAATCCAATCAAGTTAATTACCTGCTTTGAAAAAAAACAAAATCAGTACTCTTTAGAAGAGTATAACAGAATCCACATCATAACCTTCACAATGTCTAGGATACATTGCAAAATTATTTGACATACAAAGAACCTGGAAAATATGACTCATTTTTAAGAGAAAAGACAGTCAACTGAGACCATCCATGAGATGACTCAAATGTTGAAATGAGCAAAGATTTCAAAGCGATTATAACTATGTTCAATGAACTATGCTCACAATGAATAAAAATATAAGACGTTTTATCAGAAAACTAGAAACTTTAAAAAAAAGAACACAATGGGAGTTCTAAAACTGAAAAATTTAGCCAAGCATGGTGGCTCACACCTATAATCCCAGCACTTTGGAAGGCTGAGGCGGGAGGATCGTTTGAGCCCAGGAGCTCAAGACCAGCCTGGGCAACACAGTGAGACCTATCTCTACAAAAAATAAGAAAAATTGGCTGGGAATGGTGGTGCACACCTATGGCCCTAGCTACTTGGGAGGCTGAGGTGGGAGGATCGCTTGAGCCCAAGAGTTCAAGGTTACAGTGCACTATGATTGTGCCGCTTGCACTCCAACATGAGTGACAGAGCGAGACCCTGTCTCTTAAAAAAAAAAAAAAAAGACATTGTCAAATGGATTTTTTAAAAAGCAGAACCAAAATATCTGATATTTACAGACACATCGAAAGTAAATGAGTGGAAAAAGATATACCATGCAAACAGTAATCATAAAGGTAGCTGGAGTGCCTTCAGTCCAATAAAATAGACCTCAGGACAAAGAGTATTACCAAAGAGAAAGAGGGATATTTCTTAATGATAAAAGAATCAACTCACTCAAAAGATATAAAAACCATAAATGGTTTTTTTTCTTTTTTTATAAATGCTTTTCATTTGTCTATTTACAAAGTTGCAAATTATTAATACATGAAGCAAAATTTAATAGAAGGAAGAAATAGACATTTCTGTAATTTTATTGGGTGATTTTAATAACACTCTATTGATAAATTATTAACTACAATTAGAAATTGATAAAACAATTAGAAAAAAATACAAACCAGTGAAACATAGATGATACAAAAACCACACCTACAACTTTGATCTAAGTTTATTTATAGAACACTGTATCCCCAAACTGAAGAATACATATTTTCTTCAAGTGTCCATCGTACATTCAACAAATAGACCATAAAACAAATTTCAGTAAATTAAAATGATTGAAATACTATAGAACATGTGTTCTGACCTCAGCTACTTGGAAATTAAACATATTACTAAAAAATCCATAAGTCAAAGAAGAAAGCAAAAGG
Organism: Propithecus coquereli; assembly: GCF_000956105.1. Taxonomy (NCBI): domain Eukaryota; kingdom Metazoa; phylum Chordata; class Mammalia; order Primates; family Indriidae; genus Propithecus; species Propithecus coquereli. The sequence goes on from NW_012145634.1 coordinate 2,621,956, forward strand.
GAAATTTGTAGTTTTGAATATTTATATTAGAAAAAGAAAAATATAAAGTTAGTGACCTAACATTATACCTAAAGAAGCTAGAAAAAGAAAAGCAAAGTAAACCCAAAGTTAAGTAGAAAGAAGAAAAGGATAAAAATAAACAAATCAAAGAGAAAACAGAGAAACAATATTGAAAAATTAACAAAGCTAAAATTGCTTCTTTGAAAAGAGCAAACAACTTATAAACCAAACCCCCAATGAGATTGGCTAAGAAAAGAGAACATGAATTATGCCTGTATGGTCTGAAGTATTATTGCTGCAGGACATTACAAGGATAAGAGAATATCATGAACAACTTTATACCAATAAATTTGACAACTAAGATGAAATGAAAAAATTTGAAAAATCCATTTTACCAAAACTAATGCTAGATTAAGCAAAATGTGAATAGCGCTATCTCTGTTAGAGAAATTAAATTCATTATCAAAAACCTTTTAACAACAACAAACTCACTTAAAGCCTGGATGTTTTCAGTAAGGAATTCTATCTATTTTTTAAGAGAAAAACTCCACACTTTTACATAAACTCTTTCAGAAAATAGGAGAGAAGGAACCATTTTCCCACTTGTCTTATGAGGCCAAAATAACCCTAATGCCAAAACCTAATACCAATATTGGAAAAAAAGAAAATTACAAACCAAATCCCTCATGAACACAGGTGTAAAAATACTAGTAAATCAAATATAGCAGGACCAAGCAGGTTTATCCCAGAATGCAAGGCTGGTTTAACATTCAAAACTTAATATACTTTACCATATTATATATTGAAAGATTCAGTGTTGTCAGCTCTTCCCAAATGGATTATATTTACACTATATCAGTCATAATCCCTAAATTGATAAGTTGATTCTAAAATATATATGGAAATACAGAATACCTAGAGCAGAGGTTCACAAACTGTGGCCTGCAGACCAGCTACTGTTTTATAAATTTCTATAGGAATACAGCCATAACCATTTGTTTACGTATTATTTATGGCTACTTTCATGCTACAACAACAGTATTGAGTAGTTATGACAGACACCATGTAGCCCACCAGCCTAAAATATTTACTGTCTGGACTTTAAAAAAGAGAGAGAATTGTTGACTCTTGCTAACTAGAATATCCAAAACAATCTTGAAAAAGCCAAAGTTGGAGAACTTATGTTACCTGACTCCAAGACTTTACCATGAAGCTTTAGTAATCAAGACAGTGTGGAACCTAAGAATTGGCAAGTAGATCAGTAGAGCAGAATAGAGAGCCCAGAAACAGACCCACACTTCTATGGTCCTTTGATTTTTGACAAAGATACCAAAACAACACGATGAGAAAAGAAAGTATTTTCAACAAATGGTCCTAGAACAACTGGTTGTCTTTATAGAAAAAAAATTAACTTCGACCCTTACCTCATACCAAACACAAAAATCAATTTAAGATGGATCATAGAATTAAACATAATAGCTAAAACTATAAAACTTCAAGAGGAAAACATAGGAGAGTCTCTTCTTGATTTATCAATGGGCAGGTCATAAAAAACAATAGCCAGAAAAGAAAAAAACCCATAAATTAGACTAGCAGTCCCCAACCTTTTTGGCACCAGGGACCGTTTTCATGGAAGACAATTTTTCCCTGAACCATGGAGTGGGGGATGGTTTGGGGATGATTCAAGCGCATTACATTTATTGTGCACTTTATTTCTATTATTATCACATTGTAATATATAATGAAATAATTATATAACTCATCATAATGCAGAATAAGTGAGAGCCCTGAGCTTGTTTTCCTGCAACTAGACGGTCCCATCTGGGGGTGATGGGAGATGGTAACATCCGAAGTATGCTTATGTCTTATTTGCTTATGTCTGGTCTACTCTGTAATCTCGTTCTGGTTGCTGTCACTGCAGAAAACCCTGCTTCACAAAGATAGGATGTTGGAAATGGAAGCAGGCTTTTCGGTGCTTTTGTGGCAATCTCAGGATATTTCACCTTGATTTTAATCCAGAACGTATGGAGATTTGAAGTTGTTTCAAACATACTTTTAAGGCCACCATCATTCATTTTTGATCTCAAGCAGTTGATCCTCTTCTAGCCATGGACAAACTCGATTCACCTGGCTTACTCATAAATGGGTCACAGATCCATTCCTTCCCAGTTACACTCATACTCTTTTGAAAGCTGAGATAGGTGATCAAACACCAGCTGGGACAAAGAAGGCCCTGGCTCAGTCTCTTTCAAAATCTCTACTAATGTTTGAAACATGTCAAAAATCCCAGTGTTCACTTGTCGCTCCCATAATTCCAGTTTGGCTTTGAATGCAGCCACTTTATCTGCCGACTTGAACACAGTTGTTGTTCTCCCCTGAAGGGACAGATTGAGTTCGTTGAGCAGGTTGAATACGTCACACAAGTAAGCAAGTTTTGCAGCCCATTCTGTGTCACTGAAATGCGCTGCCAATTGTGACTGTTTTTCTAAAAGAAATCTCTGGAGCGACTCTCATAATTCAGAAACTCTGGCCAGTGATTTACCTTTAGAAGCCACCTCACTTGTGTGTGTAAGAAAAGATGTGTGTGCTCTGCGTCCATCTCCTCACAGAGCTGCACGAACAGATGTGAGTTAAGGGCATGTACTTTAATGTGGTTGATAATTTTAATCACATCCTGCAAAACATTGTTTAGTTCAGTGACATTTTTCGGCTAGCCAGCATTTCTCTCTGGATGACACAGTGTGTAGACTCACATTCAGAAGTGACCATCTTGACCCAAGTAGTGAAACCAGAAAAGCCATCCAGTCATGGCAGCTGCTCCATCTGTGCATATACCGACACAAAATCACTAGTTCAGTTCTCCTGATACGTGATCATTCAAAGACTTGAATAGTTCTGCAGCTGTGGTGTTGGTTGGCAACAAAAGCGCACATAACATATCCTCATGCACATCCTCCTGAAAATATATTGCACAAAAACAAGCTTCATTGCCTTGTTGTCAACATCGGTGGACTTGTCAACCTGGATTGGGTACCACGGTGACTTATTAATCCTCTCTAACAATTGTGTCTCGGTATCCTCTGCTGTTTCATCAATTTGTCTATCTAGCTGTGGTGCTAGCCAAAAGAGGAACACGTGCCACCTTTTGAACTGCAGCCTCTCCTAAAAGTTCATGGCAAATGTCCTTAGCAGCAGGCAGGATCAACTCTTCCTCAGTAGCAAAGGGCTTCTTAGCTTTAGCAACGTGGTTAGCCACTAAGCATGATGCTCTCAGTGCAGACACATTTGATGAAGTGGTGGCCTTCAATCGTTGCTTCTGTTCTTCGTGTTCACGTTTTTTTCTTTTGAAAAACTCCAAAGGCTTGTCTTTTAATGCAGGCTGCTTGGTCTCCAAGTGGCAAAGCAGTTTTAAAGGTTTCATGGCTTCGTTGGAAATCCGGTCGCCATGTATTATACAAAGCAGCCTTGTAGAATGTGAATTACCTGTTGCAATGAACCTATACTTTAAGTAGGATTCTTGGTATTTTCTTTTAAATGCAGCTTTCATTTTGTTGGCAGTCTCAGCATCTGCTGCTATCTCATCATCGGGTCTTTCCGCCTTTTCAAAGAAGCTCTCCAGCCATGTTTGTTTTTTACTCATTTTTGCCAGGGTTAGCTTGTGGGCTTACCAAAACCATGACTAAGACAAGTGCTCAGTGTGGAAAAGAGGCACAGACAGAAGTGGTAAATAAAATAATGGGTGGGCCACGCGCAGGCTGAAAAAAGTGTTGGATTCTGACTTAAAGCCTGCCACCAGATGCAGCTGTACAATTGAAGTAAGATGCTCACTTGCCACTATAAAGCCTGCCACCAGATGCAGCTTAATTGTCACTTGCCACTCACTGATAGGGTTTTGATATGACTCTGTAAGCAATTGACTTATTATGGTCTCTGAGCAAACATCTCTGCTAATGATAATCTGTATTTGCAGCTGCTCCCCAGCGCTAGCATCACCGCCTCAGCTCTACCTCATCATTAGGCATTAGATTCTCATAAGGAGCGGCAACCTAGATCCCTTGCATGTGCAGTTTACAGTAGAGTTCGTGCTCCTATGAGAACCTGATGCTGCTGCTGATCTGACAGGAGGTGGAGCTCAGGCGGTGATTCACGCAATGGGGAGCGGCTGTAAATACAGATGAAGCTTCGCTGGCTCGCTTGCACTCACCTCCTGCTGTGTGGCCTAGTTCCTAACAGGCCACGGACTGGCACTGGTCCTCAGCCTGGGGGTTAGGGACCACAGAATTAAACTTCATCACAATTTAATACTTACGCTCATCAAAAGATATAATGAAGAAGATGAATAGGCAAACCACAAATCATATATCTGACTGGTGTCTAGAATATGTAAAGAACTCTTACAACTCAATAACAGAATAGCAAATAATCCAATTTAAAAATGTAGAAAAATATGAACAGATACTTTATTTAAAATGTTATGTGAATGGCAATGTGCACATCAGAAAATACTTTACATCATTAGTCATCAAGGAAATGCAACTTAAACCACAAGAAGATACCACTTCATTCCCACTAGAAGGGATAAAATTTTAAAAATTGACAACACTAATGTTGGTGGGGATGTAGAGAAACTGGAGTGCTTATGGATTCTTGGGGTGACTGTAAATATATAATAACTATAGAGAAAGTTCTAATGGCTTTTATGAAACTAAATATGTACCTATCCTATGGGTTAGCAATTTCACTCTGAGGTATTTTCCCAAGAGAAATGAAAATATATGTTCACAAAAAACTCTACATGAATGTTGTTAGAAGCTTTATTCATAATATCCCAAAATTAGAAAGCAGCTCAGGTGACCATCAGCAGAAGAATGATTAAACAAACTGTGCTATGGTCATACAATGGAACAGTACTCAGCAATAAAAAGTGACCAACTGTAAATACACACAACAACATGGCTGAATCTCAGAAATACTTTGCTAACTGAAAGGAACCTTACGCAGAAGAGTATGTACTGTATGATCCTATGTATATGAAGTTCCAGAACAGGTTTAATTAATCTCTGGTGGAAAAAAGTCAGAAGGTTTGCCTCTGGGGTAGGGGCAAAAATTGGCTGGGAAGGATCATGAAGGAACTTTCTAGGGTGAAAGTAATGTTCTAAATCTTGATAGAGTTTATGAACACAAGTGCATGCCGTTGTCAAAGCTCACTCAGTATACATTATGATTTGTGAAGTTCATTTTATGTAACTTCTATTTTTTTACTATACATAAAATTTCATAAACAAAAATTGTACTCTAGCTAATAATATGCCTTCCTGAAGTATTTAGGGGAACTTTGTAATCTGTAATATACTTTGAATTGCATTCAAATACAAAATGAATTGATGAATGGAAAAAGGGAAGAATAGTTGGATAGGTATGTGATAAAATAATTTTATTAAAATATTAATTATAGAATCAAGGCAATAGGTATCTGGATATTCACCATAAAATTCTTTAAATTTTTCTATACGTTTAATTTTTCATAATAAAATTTTAGGAAAATATACAAAGCAGCGTGGACAGATTGGTCTTAAAAACATAGGATGAAATGGAAAAATAAGAAAGAATGAACTATATAAGATGATATCAGATACATGATCAAAATACCTATATATAGGTTTTGGGGGTAGAAATTCAGTCAAAGTGATACATGGTAAACACATTAGAATGGTTGCCAGTGGGGAACAGGAATGTGAGTAGGGCCCAGGGGACAAGTGACAGGTGGGTGATTGGATAGACCGGCCTTGCATGGACTAAGGATGGTGATGGGGAGCAAGGGAGAGATGTGGGTGGGTGTATGGAAAAACATTAAACTTAGAGGCAAATTCTGGCCCCATAAATTAATAACTGTATTATTTGGAGCAAGTTGTTTAACAGTCTTTAGACTCACTTTTCTCATCTATAGAATGGGGATTGTGATCTTTACCTCATAGAGTTGTTGTGAGTCTTAAAACTAGATAATGTCCTGGAAATTCCTAACACAGCCCTTAATCTATGGTAGACAGTAAGCAAGGGTCTATTCTTCTTTTCTTCCTGTTCATCTCAATCTTCAGCGTCCTTCAGTGGGCTTGCCTGCCTTCTCTAAGTCCAGAACACCAGGACACCATACCTCTCTCATTTCTCAAACACCATTAGCACTTTAGCTCATGCCGTTCTATCCCATTTTGTCTTCGCACATACACAGAGTTCCTTTAGAGGTGTTGTTTATCTTGCTCTTCCACTAACCATTCCACTGATTCTTGAGGGCTCAAAGTGTAGCTTTAGGTGTCCCTCTTCCCAGTTGTCACCCAGTATTGTTCTTGACTGGTGGCTCCAGGAGAGCAGAGACTGTGCCTCTATTACTCCCTGTTTTTTCTCCACATGGAAGAGGCTCAGCAAACATTTGATGAATGAGTGAAGGAATAGACATTACCTGTTTTTCACTGCTCTTTTCACTCAGCACTGTCTAATAAACACTGATTTATCATTGCTTTTAACCCTCCCATGTACTGTCAGACTTGCTGAACTTACTGGAACAAATGCAGTGGTATGAGCCCAACCCAGCTCTGCTGCAGGGTGTGGCTCCAGAAACACACTGGACTCAAAGACAGGGACCCTCTCATTACTGGGGTGCTCGTTCAGCTATTCTGTTAAACTACGGATGACATTTTAGAGCTGGAAATGATCGCAGAATTTATGTAATCAAATCTTCAAGTGCTAAAAGTTAGATGAAAGGATCTGTATGTTCAAAGCCAATTGGGATTAGTGAGAGAGATTTCCTTCATGGAGGAGGTAAATATTAGGCAGAGTTTATTGATGGGGAGAGATGTGGGTTGTCTAAAGAGAGGGTGGAACATTCCAAGGGTGTAGAGTGACATGAGCCGGGATTGGAGATGGCAGCTGCTATGTGCTGGAGGGGAGCCCACAGAGGAGTGCTGGCTGTACATCAGGATTATCACATTACATGAAGGGGACAAGATGGCGGGTGGATGAGTTGGAAGCCATCACCATTCCCTCTCTGCTCTGTCCTTTGCAACACCCCTCTCCTGTCCTTGATATGGTCCTGACCCTCTTATCCTTTTATCTGGGCCAAAGACATGGCTCAAACCCTGATTTTAAAATGAAATCCAAATGACACATTTGGAACCCTACATTTCAGCCTGGAAATGTTGGTTTTGCATTGTGTTTGGCACACATAGCATCCAGCTGAGATGGCCCAAACCCCAGGGGGACCGTTGGCACAGTCTCAGCCTTGTATTTCCATGTCTTCAAATCAATCTAAGCTACTCATTAGGCAGCCTTGTTTCGGCAAGCAATCTGCCACATGCAGGGCTGTCCTGGGATCACCATGGCCTTCCCTTTGGTTCATCTCATAATTCCCTCTCCATTCTTGCCTTCACACATTTCTGGATCCTGAAAGACAGCTGCAGGAAATCAGGCCGCTCACTTTCTCTCCAGGAAGGCCAGATACCTAGCATATGTGCCCTTTCTTCCCCAAACAGGATCTCTATGTTATTTTCCTAACCCAGATCATCCCCTTTGACTTGATAAATGTATCAGGGATTTATTTAAGACTTCCTTTGGCTAACAAGCATCAGGATGCATTTATATTTAAAAGAAGAATGTTTAATGTATTCTTAAAGACCTTAAAAGCAAAAATGTCCAGCAGTAGTCACTACTTTTTGTTCTAAAGGATACCAATGAGCACTTTCTCCAGGTAAATACTGTTTTTTCAGAAAAGCTTACTTCTTTCTTTCCTAGGAATTTTTGGCCTGTCCTTCCTTTTCTTTTCGCTAATCATTAAAAAGGAAAAGAGGAATGTAGCTGTCTCAGTAACTACCTTCCTAGATTCCAGGGCCCCTGGAATATGTACAGTCAGGGGCAGGTGATCTATGAAACACTTCGGAGTTAAGCAGGGAGAGGGTATAGTTCAGGGTGTTAGGGATTCTGTTTAATGGGCAGGCACCATCATTTCTTCATTTAACATTGCTTCACAATTCGTGCAATAAAAATAACTCTGGAGAAGTCTAAGCTGTTATTACCCTTGCTCTTTAAATTTGGATTTTCCAATATTCCATCCTGAGTCTTAATGATGCAGATTATTGCAGTTTGTCACTTCTCACAATGCAAATAGTAAATCCTGGATTCAGTCTCCAAGTATATCCTATCTTGATTGGAAACTACTATTCTTACTTGGTTTCTCAGCAGCCACTATCTGATTATGCTTCTTTAAGGTTTTAAAAAAAATGTAGACCACCAACAGAATGATCTGGATACATGTGGATTCTGTGCAGACGCCCAGTGGGAGAAGACAGGCCATCCTGCAATCAGAAGGGGTGATAGACGAAGCGTCTGCCTCACTCAGCTCACCGAGGACTGGTTTTCAAGCCTGACAAAGCAGAAGCCATTTCGTTCTCTGCATTTCTTTATGGCCAGCATGCCGTTACATTTACTGAACTATGCAGACAGTCTACGTAGCACCGACAGCTTTTATTCCTGCTTCCGCCCGCTTGTAAACCTAGAAACAAATATTTAGCTGGCTGTGGAGTGCCATCCACACAAGTGCTCTCCCTCTGGGGGTCTGCTGCACACACAGTGCCTAGCTGGTCCTTTCATGGCGCACAGGACATATAATATATTTACGTCTCGCGTAACCATAGAAACCTGTTGTGTCAGAGAAGACTTTATGATTTTGCTGCTCTCCAGAAAGAGATGAATAAAGCCACAGGGCAACCTGCCACCTCTTGTTTAGTTACTTTGTAATCATTTAGCAATTAAGACTGCACAACATATTTACTATAAATTTCACATCTGTAGACATTTTATAAAGTATTGAATATACATAAGGAAATAAAAACACTCGAGACATTACTTCAGAAGCCCCGTAGTCAACACAGTTGTTTTTTTTTTTATTAACCTATACAATTTGTACTTCATTAATTATCCTTGAAAATGGCTGGTATTTTTTTCTGTGGGAGCATTTCCTTTGGCATCCTTGGCTTAAGGAATACGTAAATTTTGTTATGCTGGCTATAAAATAGGGCCGTAGAAAGACTACCAGTTTGGGAGTTGGGAAGAGTTGGATATAAAGCCGAATTTAAATCTGGGCTCTTCTACTTACTGTCTGGGCTTCCTGGGGCAAATGACTAAATCTTGCAGAGCTTTTTTGGCTTTATACAAAAACCTATGAAATGGGAATAATGATAATATCTACTGTGATGGCTCATTCATTGTGAGGAAAGCAATAATTTAGGGAAAATGCGTGGCTCATGATAAAGAATCACCATATGGCACTATTAGCGTTGCTCTTATTCTTAACTTTCATATCTTTTGATCTAATATAGATTGCACCATAAGTACATTCTGATGCCTGCAAAAGCTTGTTTTGTTTAGCACATATATGGTACTTCATACTTATTAAAGGCTTAACAAATATTTATTAATTATAAAACCTCCAAGGGAGCTGAGGAATACAAATTCCATCTATTTTCCAATTAATTCTGTACCTTTCCATTTGGCAAATACATGTGTTTCAGGGCTTTTAATAGAGCAAGGAACCCCCTTGGCTCTTTTGTCTATGCCTTGGATTGTTTAAAGGAATTATCCACAATGTCATGGAAGCTCTGATTCAGCTGCTAGATGACTTGGGTGACCCCTGCTGGCAGCCTGCGAAATCAGGCGTGCCCACCAAGCCAAAGCCATGCCCTCACCTTAGGCCCCATATAAATTCCCTGTAGCCTGTGTGGACTATGGGTGGTAGGATATAATCATGGCTGTGAAGGCATGGAGTTTACTCTTATTGTGATTATTTTCTTTATTATTGTTATTTAAATGGAGGTATTAGAATGCAGGGGACGTTTCCTACTAGCTAATAACCATTTAAGTTGCGTTTGGGGGCTTTCATGACTTGACAACAGCTTTTCAAAATCTCAGGCTGTTAAACCCCCTACCGGGTTAATGTGGCAGAAAAAGACAAGAACGACACCAGCCAGCGGCTTTTTGTACAGTGCTGTATCTTGAGCATCTGGAAGAGAGAAAGGGAAACAGATCCTTTTAGAAAATCCAATTAGAGAGAGAAGGAAATATGCTTTGCTGAGAGAGAGAGAGAGAGAGAGAGAGAGAGGGGAGGATGTGAGAGGAAGAGAACAGGTTCTGCCCCAGAGGTAAAAGACTTCAATATTAACAAAGGAAAATCCTATATTACTTTGACTTGTTTCAGAAAACCAGTGTTTCTGGATATGAGGAAACAAATAGTGCAGGTGGACAGGAAACTGTTTCCACCCAAAGTTCAATTTAGACAGTAACAAATATGACTATTGAATGCAAAGACTTTCCTCGATTCCTTCTAGAAGCATGGGAGTCACATTCACCCTCTGACTTGTTTCTCAGTTTTAGATGAACTCCCCTCCCCGCAGTTGTTGCCTGACATCTGGTCACACTTTGACTTTGTCTGTTAAGTGGTCTCTTCTCCAGACCAAATAGACTCGGTTTGATGGCTCTTGGTGACACTATTTGTACAGAAATTTTAAATGTTTGCAATTTACCTAGATTTAGAGGATTATAAATAAAGCTACCACATACCCCCTCCAGTTTTCCTCATTAAGGGGGATCATACTGTATGAGAATGTGCATTTTCATTATGACATATTAGGGTTTGTTGTATTTATAACAACTCCAGGGGGGGCATTCTCACAGTACTCCGTGGAGGTCTAGCTGTAGGACTCCTGTTATAATCAGGCACAGTGTGAGCTTTGCTATAATATTCTCATTATCTTAAACCCTCATCTCTTTTTCATTTGTTAAAGGGGTCATTTGGCTTTTTAATATAACTTGTATTAGTGCAATTGTAGGAAACAAAAATCTTTAAACAGTGAGCCAGGCAGGTCGCTCCTTAACAGCTGGTAGAAGACAGGCCCATCCTCCATACACTCTACCTTCATGCGGCTCAAACCCTTTTATGTATAAATGCTCCTAAATAATATGTAGCATATACATCATATATGCAAACGTTCCTCCCAGAAACCTTCTTGGCTCTTAGTGCACAAAAGAAATGGACCTCATGGTGATCTTTGAAGACCATTTATAGTTCTGATAGCCTGTGTTTTCTGTAGAACACAGAATCAAATGAAACTTAAAAGCATGCATAGCATATGGGAGCTGATGCTGCCATAGGAGGGCTGAGGTAATGGAAATGCCTCTGTGAACCTTGAACTTCTCAGCCCCTGATTGCCTTCAGAAAATGGGTTCCTGGATCAGGCACCCATGAGCCCATGGAGGCTGGGATGGTGGCATGGGAAGGCACAGGCCAGAATTCAAGGTCAGCTGTCTCCCAGGCCCAGTTCTGCTGCTTATTACCTGTGGGGTCCTGAACAGGTGCCTGAACTCCTCTGGGTTTCCCTTCAGGCATCTTTAACAAAGATGAGATGATTTACCTCCTAGCTGTGCTACAAGGATTAATGATAATTGACTTCAGCTGTCATTAATAACCGCCTCAATTCTGTTGCCCTCGGATTTGGAATTAGGGAGCCCTACAGATCAGAATGGGGACTTTATTTCAGATGCCCAGTGACAGGGCTCAGAGCTACTCTCCTGATAGAATGCTTTGTCCCCACATGCTCTTGCTCTCACGCGCACCCCTCACACAACGCACCACACACACTCATCTTGCACCCTCACAGACGCGCACACTCCCTGCCTCACATTATGCATACATGCACACACACCCACGCACCCCAGGATGCAGTGAAGTGGGGCCATCATGAGCCCTTATGCAGTCCCCAGCCAGGCTGGGGAAAGGAACAGCCAAGCGCCATGGATTTGAGACCAGCCTCCAAGTGTCCTCCAGGGCTCCAGGAACCTGGCTCCAAACCACCTCTGCTAAAAAAAAAAAAAAATCCTTTCTCTAACAATCCCTCCTTTCTCTGGTCACCTCACAGAAAGAAAGTTCAAGATTCTAGGAAGGAAATGGAAAAAAAGCATTTTACAATTGCTACAAAACCACTGTTTACTTAAAGGTGCACGTTTTGTTTTTCCCGTGACTGATTTGGTCCTCCTGGGAGGGGACAGAAGCTAACCTGTATGGTGGGATTTTCTGCAGCAAAACCATTTCACAGCTGTATCGAGGGTATTGTGCCGGCGCCGTGGGCTGTGGTGCGTCTCCCCAGGTGCAGGTGATGAAGGCAGGAGGCCCTCAGGAGCACTTATGCAGCCACCCAGCCTGTGCTGAGCTCTGCTGGAGCCAAGGCCCTGTTGTAGGCCTTGTGAGGTTCAGAGGCACGCGAGACAGGCCCCTGCCTCCACACATGTCCCCCCAACCAGGGGAAAGGGGAGCAGACTTCAAGGCTCCTGATGGTCTGGATCTTGGGACTTGTTCAGCTGGCAGGTGCTGCCGGAGGTGCTCAGAGAAGGAGGTATACAGGCGAAGCTTTCTAAAGGGGAAAGCATTTGAGCTTGCCTTTGAGGGAGAGGCATGATTTCCATGTGTGTAGGCAGGTCAGGGTTGATGGAGAGGGGGAGTCCAGGTCAAGGACACGGCTAGAGCAAAGCAGGGAAGTGGCCCATTGCCAAGTGTGTTCATGGAATGGAGTGCGCCTGGTTCGGATGGCGCAGGCTTGTCTCAGACAGTGGTGGGAGGTGATGAGTGAAAGCTGGACTGGTGCTAGGTGACAGCGGCCTTGACGCCATGCTCTTGCACTGGCTTCTGGGCGTTGGACAGCATATGTGAAGTCACGAGCTCATGCAGTTAAAACCTAATCAAGGTGCTGGTTTGCAGAATATTAATCTGACTGTATTTACGTATTTTATCTTAATGCCACTTCTGCGGTTTGGCTTTAGCTGTTTCTTCCCCATGTCCCCCCACCCCCAAATATCCTACCCTGCCATCCTCACTTGCTCCAGTCCTAGATCATTTCCTCAACCCATCTCAAGTGCTGCTGCCTCTGAGAGCACATAAAGGATCTCCCTTTGCTGTGAGGCACCTCTCCTACCCTGCAGCTCTGTGTCCCTCTGCGTTGCACATGGTGCAGCTCCTGGCTTGTGGTAGAGGTGTGTCTGTCTGCGTTGAGTTCCCCTCCAGGGCTGGGAACTCCTGATAGCACAGGCTCTGACCCTTGTTGGGATCTCTCACAGCATCTTGCACTTTGCAGGCCCTCAGGATATCTGGGTGAATGAGTACGTCCCATTCTGGACTGTGTGGTTTTGACACTTCAGATTTCCTCGCCTTCACTCTTTACAGGCGAGGAGTCCAGGCATTCATGGATCCACCCCGACAGAAACGCCCCCCAAGTGGGCACGAACAGCTGCCTGCCCAGACTCCTGCTGCACAGGATGGTGGCTCTGAGTACAGGATCTCATTTTGGGGAGTGGGAAGGAGCAGGGAAGTTCTCTGCAATTTTGAGCAACAGCATGACTCTGGGGAGGAATCAAGGAAGGGGACAAGGATGCCTCCCTTCCTCCATGCCTAAGGGCAATATGGTTTCCTGGACCAAAAGGAAAAACTGAGCCCAGGATATATTCTTATTATCAGATAAATTATGAAGCCACTGAAATTCCTCTTCCTGTTAACCTGACCATGGTCCTGTGCAGCAGCCAGAGTTTGTCCCATTGTTGCCAGGGAGAAGAGAGCATTACACTCACTAGGCCTGCTTTGGGCTGAAAGCCTGCTGAAGGTAAGGGGCAGGCCTGCCTCCCCCGCCACTCACTCGCCGCTGTTGCAGGGCCTAGGAGGAGATGGGACTGTTCTCACTTGGCTATGTAGCTTTGGGAACTTCGGGTCTGGCAGAGAGTTAAAGCAGAATCTTGTTTTCTATGTCCCTGCAGCTTGCTGGACCTGGGTGGATATACCTCCGGTCCTCCATTTTCCTTCTCATCCCTGGGCATCTGGTGGTACATCTCTGCTGGCCTCTCCAGATGGCCTTGTTGGAAAGAACTCCAGACGAGCCCTGCCTGCTCTCCCCTCCCTGCGGGCCACATTTGGTCTACAGGAAGCACTATTGCGTCCCTGACCCCGAGGAACGCCAGCAGCGTAGGCGGTTCCCTCCCTAGCCTTGCCCTCCTGGCAGGGCAGAGGCAAGGTGGGACAGTGCGACCCCATTCAGCACGGGGCAGGCTGCAGTCCTCAAAATCTCTCTCCTGACTTCAGGGTGCACACTTCCAAGCTCTCTGAGTGGTACCTCCATGAAAATACCTCTGACACAGCTCGAGGTGGAAGATGGTCCCTCTGACTCTTCTCCCAAAGGGGTCGGGGTAGGGACTAACTATACAGTGGTCGCTCTCTCCAGAGAAATCTCTTCACCAGTCTCCTCACATCTTCCTTCTCTGACCCCTGATCTAGATGGGGACCCAAAAGTCCTGAGACTGGTTCTCAAAGTCTAGACATGGGGAGGTGACACAGAGTGCCTGTTTCTTTAGTGTCGGATACTTATTGTACTGACACCTCAGTTAAAGAGGTCCCACTCCCGTGCACACACACATATGCAAACATACACACGTGAATGTGAACATAGTGGATATAAACATCCACATCATCGTACAGGCTGTCTGTCCGTACAGTGGTCGTAGCACTCGCTTTTGTGGGAGGATAGAGGGGCTTCTACTTTTCCACTTGGTTACCTTTAGAATCAATGTTAAATACAGTCATGCACCACATAACAACGTTTCAGTCAACAACAAACTATATACACAGGAGTCCCGTAAGATTATATTACTGTATTTTTAATGTGCCTGTTCTGTGTTTAGATACACAAATACATACCATTGTACTGCGGTTACCCATGGTGTTCAGTACAGTAACACGCTGCACAGGTTTGTAGCCCAGGAGCAATAGTCTGTACCAGATAGCCTAGGTGTGCGGTGGCCTATCCCCTCTAGGTTGTGTGACTGCACACTATGATGCTTGCACAGTGACAAAATTGCCTAACGATGCGTTTCTCAGAACACATCCCTGGTGTTGAGTGGTACATGACTGTACTTGCCATAAGTATGTTTTATTTTCAGAATAAAAGAAAGTAGGATGAAGTGACCAAACTATTTTTCTAGCCTTTGGCATTTTCACCAGGGACAGCACACATTGCTGCTAAATATTGGTATAGCTAAAATCCCATTAAGTACTTTTAATAAACAACACAATGCTAACTTTCATTTCTACAGTCTGCCCGTACAAAAAGGGCTTTCACATGCGCTCTTGTTTGGTACTCAAAGTAGTCTTGTGTAGTTGGGATGACTTTACTTATTAGATGTATATGTACATGTCAGTGTGTATCTAATTCTTACATAACACACACACACATTCACAGAATTCAAAAAAGAAAAATGTCCCTTGAGCTCATCAAGTGCCTACCGGGTGCTGGGTTCTACACTGGGTGCTACACTCGCATTATTAATCCTATTATTGTCCCCATTTTACCTATAAAGAGGAGAGGTCTGCCTGTCCTAAATCCAGCATAGGTAGTATCCAGAAGCAACGGGATTCAGCCCCATGTCTCCCAGACTCCAGGGCTTTGACTTTATGGTATAGGTTGAGCATCCCAAATCTCACAATCCAAAATCCAGAATTCTCCAAAATCTGAAACTTTTGAGCATTGACATGACACTCAAAGGAAATGAACATTGGAGCATTTCAGATTGCAGGTTTTTGGATTTGGGATGCTCAACCGGTAAGTATAGTGCAAATATTGTAGAATCCGAAAAAATCCAAAATTCGTAACACTTCTGGTCTCAAGCATTTCCGGTAAGGGATACTCAACCTTTACAACACAGCATTCGTAATGGGTCAAATTGGGCTTTACGGATGTGACTAAACCTAGTTGTTGGTAGAGAGGATATGAGAGCCCCTTTGTCAGGGGAGAGCTCCGTTGCCAATGCTTTCTCAGCAAAGATTTCAAAAATAGACACCAAGTGATGGGGCCTTCCGATCAATCACAGTCTTCATGCACACAGACTGTCGAGCTAATGGAAGTGAAACCTTCTTATTTGTTTGATCACTGGGTTTACTGAAAGAAGAAAAGCTAGAGAAAAACCCAGTGTTCCTCCTTTTAACACTTAAGTGCAGACTAGATAATTCCAGGCCATGAGATAAGCAGGGTACACACAAAATGCTTCTGAGTTAAAATTGCACAAATGTTCTGAATCCCAAAGGCCAGAAGGCTTTTTTATAGAATTCAAATGATCTTAAGAAAGCATATTTGAAGAAGACTTTGATTCTTTTATCAGTTTAACAACCAAAGCACGCGTCAGAACTTATTGATCATTCAGACTTGTGTTTTGTGTGGGTATGTGTATAGATTCTTGGCAGGTAAATGTAATCATTTGCCTTCAGACCAACAGAGGATTTGTTCTATAAATAACAACTGTTAGATAATAGTATGGATTACAGTCTTGAGAGGATACAGGGAAAAGCAATTTCTAGAGTGACATACAGGAGCAAGGAATGAAATCTAGTTTCATCCAAATATGAGCATTTCCAGAGAGACCAGTGAGTGTATGATCGTGACTAGATTTCTGGTAAGAAACTATTAATTACCCCTTGGGTAGTGCTACAGGAAATGCTGGGGTGGGGGCCCACTGCTAGTGTGAGTTTGAACCAGTGGATTCGACTTTAACGTCTGGGTTTGCTGTGCTACATCCCCTCTGGTCGTAAGGTCTGGAATATGACATGAGTGGGCTCACTGAGAGGAATTTTCTGAGGAGGAGAATGGCATTCACATTGTCCCTCCCCTCGTGGGTGATTCTAGCACATCTTTCTCTGGTGTGCAGCTTGCACTCTTTCTACCCACCGACTGCCTTGGCCTGCGCTCCTACGTGTCCCACAAGTTTGGATGATGCCAGAACAACTTGGCAGCTGTGGCACTGGCTTGGTGCAGCAAGGCCACACAGGTCCCTGAGGACACTTCTCAGCCCTCCTCTTCCTCTCCCCTCAACAACAATCCTCTCAAAAGCATTCACAGTCCAAAGAAGGGGATTTCTATTAATAATAAGGTTATGGGGGCCAGGAGTCCCATGAAAGCCAACGGCAAGCTCGGATCACAAAAGGAAAGCAGGGCTGTGCAGGGCAGCCTAATTCTCCTCATTGCTCCAGCGGCAAATGACGTGTAAAATGCTCTCTGCTCCCCGAGTCCTGGAGTGGGGAAATGGCCACCCTTCGTGGCTCCTGTGCTCACCCTTGGCCTACAAGAACTAGCCACAGGAAGTCACATTCGGCTCTCCTGGAATCGCAGGAGGAAAGGAATCTGGTTGGCCTAGCTTAGGGCAGAAATCTAGCTCTGGTACAGTCAGCAGTGTGGGGGAAGGGGGTCACCCCCGTGATGCTGTGGATCAGGGAGGTAGTTTCTAGAAGTAGAATCTTTGTGATTAGGGCAGCTGCTCCAAAGCTGTCTACTACACGGCCCGCTTCTCCCCATCCCCAGCATGCAGCCTGTTTTCCTTCTTTAAAGACTCACATCAGCTCCTCTGTTTCTTGGGTTCTCCTATGTGAGACAGCTCATGGAGTAGGGTGCCTCCCCCCTCTGCTTGCTGTCCCTAAAAGTAAGTCCCAGGCTCTTTTCATCTTAAAGGTTTACTAATAATCACTATGAAAACACAGACAGGCCCTAGAAAGTAATTCACATGGGAACGTTTCAAAGGTCTCAGAAATCTTGAGTTCCCCAAGTCTCATGTCTTTAATTTCTGGCTCTCTGTTGCTAAGTGGCTTCTGGGGAAAATGGGCTCTTTCAGCTGTCAGCAGACTGGCCACGCAAAACCCAGTAAATGCCCATGGTATTTGTCATCCGTGCATCTTTTCATATCTCCAGGACATTCTCTGCTTCCTGGTTGTAGAATCTCCAACACAGGGTGCTGGCACAGTTAGTTAGACCTGGCTTCTTGGAATCAGGGGGTGCTAAATGATTATGTACGGTAGCAAATGAATTCACTCTTGCTTCCTCGAGTTTTGCCAGTTGTAAAGAAATCCTTGCTTTGAAAGAAGGAATATTTTGCTGCCTTTGATCTGCTCCCGCTGGTGTGGGGCTGGTGGTGTAGAACTGCCTCACGGTCCTGTGCACAGGAAACTGAAGATGGAGTGTCTCACCCATCGTTTCCAGCTTCAGGGTGGCGAGTGGTTGGTCTCCATCAAATAACTGGCTGTCAGCGTACAAGAAGCCTGGAGATGGAGGCAGGGGAAATGGAGAAGAAATGAGTTAGCAATAGGATGTCAAGACATAAATAAAAGTGGGCCTGTGTGGAGGTTCCGTTGCACCGCCAGGGGGAGGACAGAGAGTGTGTACTTGGAGAGATCGGGAGGCCACACTCGCAAATGAAAATCCCGTCTGGGGCCTCTTGCCAAGCCCTGTCCCCAAGAACAGGATGAGCTCTGACACGGCTCCGAGGTGCTTGATGCATGGACCATTTCCATCTCTCTGGGGAAAGCGGCATGTGAACAGCATTTTGGAGCCGGCCTCAGGCGACGGCATGATTTCTATTCCCCAGAGCAGGCAAGAGCTGACCTCCTCCCAGGGTCCCTGGAGCAGCTGCTGGCCGGGCAGGTGGGCACCGTGAAGAAGCTGCTGCCTGTGTCTGGACTGCTCCCTCTCTCCAGCTCCCCTCTCGGCCCTTGCCAGGACACGTACCTCCCTGTCCCGCACTTAGGCAGCTTCTACTGACTTTGACCTTTTGCCCTCACTGTTCTCCATCACCACGATGATCTGAACCTCAGCCTTCCATCAAACTTCAGGCAGGGAACTGGAGCGGGGTCCAGCCAGGACTCTGGCTGATGGGCGAGTGCCAAGTCAGGGGCCTGGAACAAGAACAGAGTCCTCTGCCACCCTCAAGGGTCCAGGAGGAAAGGGCCAGGGAAGGAAGTCTGAGCCAGAATCCTCAGGCCCAGAGAGCCATGAGGGAAGAGGAACTAGAGTGTGGCAGTCAAGTCCAGAGGGCAGGACAGGTAGGCAGGACCGAGGGTCCAGAGCTGTGCAGACAGGACTGGAACATGAGCAGAATGGGGAGAAAAGAGAGCCAGATCTTAGCGTTTGGCACCTCCCCAGCTGGCCAGCGCTGGGCAGTGGAGGGTCAGGAGTGCGCTCCTTTCCACCCACTCTGCCTTGCCCCCGGCTCACATCCCCTCTTTCCCTCGAGATATCCTCCCTGCTGAGCTATGACCACCAGTTTTGTGTGCAAAGCCAGCGCTTCTCTGTTGTTTCTTCTCTGTTTCAGATCGTGGCCATCAGAATAGTGACCAAAATTGGACCATGAGTCTAAGTGCTCCAGGGTCACTTTCTGCACAACTGTTTGTTTATTCATTCATATTCTCCTACTCGTTCCCTCTTCTTCTCTTTCTTTCTCTTTCTCTCCCCCACATCCGGCACCAATCATTTGTTCACTATATATACACATACACATGCCACTGTGTAATAATTTCATCTTTGGCTGCAGAGATTAGCACGCCTGTCTAGCACCTTCTCTGAGCTTCCCAAGGTCAGAGGCTTTCTTCATTTGAAGTCATCCCAGCCCTAGCGAAGGATCTGGCACATACTGTTTGCACAATAAATGTTTTGGAGGGTCGGTCAGCCTCATGGCGGAATGAATACATGAGTGGCACCAACGTTTATCTTACTTTTCTAACTGCCTCCCAGGATTTGGTAATAGCTGGATTTATTTTATTTTTTACATAAACATACAGTATGTATCAGTCAGTATCAAAGCAGGAATAAGAAACCACACAGTAATTTCAATAGAGATAGTTTAAGATAAAGAGTTGTTAACTATAATAGATACCGTCATAGAAGGGATCAGCTAGTAAGATGTAAAGAGAACTCTAAAGAATACTAGTCACACTAGATAGTAAGTAGGTAGACATAACATGACTTATGTCACGTTGAAGGTGGATATAACGGGACTCTCGTCTGTTTGTCCCCGATAGTTCTTCCACGTGGGTCCTGCTCAGTTACCATGTTGAAGCAGAGTGAATTGAATCAGGGCCTGTGGTGACCAGACTGGATACGATGTGCCATCTCCAGAAAGTCATCCTGAGAAATGGGGGCAGGGGAGTGATTGTGCCGTGCGTGGTAGCAAGGCGTTTGGGACCCCTGCTACCTAGATGAGGCTTGTTTTGTAAATGGGAGATTCCCTTATCTGTGACATCGCCTGTTTGTTTTTCCCTTCAGTGTTAATACTTTGAAGGGTCAGGAAATAGGAAACAACCCCATTAAGCGGGAGTTGCTGAGGGCTCCGTGCGCAGCTGACAGCAAGAGTGGAACTGCAAGATAATGGGGCTGATACCGGCCCCAGCCAATTCTTCTCCCCTTTGCAAAGCGCTGAATGACAAGCAGATTTCTCAGCTCCAAGCAGGCAGTCTCATTCAGATGATGAATGTGTCCCCGGACGGAGGAGCTTGCTGAGTGATATTTACCAGGGTCTCTGTGAAGGGGCCTCAGTTCCCAAGGGAGCATTTCAAGCCCTCGCCTGTTCAGCTGACATCCATGGGGTGGTGAGAGGAATAAAAGCTCTCCAGCATGATGGAAGCCCTGGTGATTTGTTTAGATGCTAGAAGTTTCTTGATTTCTCTTGCTTCCTGTATTCAGCCCCTCCCTCTCATAGTCAAACCCCCGCGGAGAGAAGCATGGAGTCTGTGAGAAGCTTAGAGGCTTAAAGGAGGAGAGGTGGGAGGTCAGCAAGTGCCACAGACCAGAGCCGGGCTCAGACCCAGCTCTGCCACCTACTGCTCCTGGGCCGAGTTCCCTGGCTTCTCCAAACCTCCATCTCCTCAGGTGTGATATGGCGACAATACAAGCTGACTCACGGGGTTGTCACAGAGATAAAATCGAATCTGTATAAAAACACTTTGCACATTATAAAATGCTCTCTCCAGCATAAGTCATTCATTCATTTAGCAAATCCTTGCTGTATACCTACTGTGCGCCAGTTCCAGACAGTACAGCTGGGAAGAAGAGCAGGCTGATAGCCAGGACCCTACCAGCCGCCAGCATGGCACTGAGATAATCACCAGGTGTTTTGTCTGCGTTCGCCAGAGAAACAGAACCAGTAGAAGATAGACACACACATATACATACACATAAATAGAATATATTCGTATATGCCAAATACATATAAATAGGATGTGTTTGTATATATTTATTTATATAGAGGATAAAAGAGGTTTACTATGAGGAATTGGCTCACACAGTTATGGAGGCTGAGAAGTCCCAGGATCTGCAGCAGCGAGCTGGGGACCAAAGAGAGCCAGTGGTGTCAGTTCCAGTTCAAGTCCAAGTCTGAATGCAGAGGACTGATGCCCCAGCTTGAAGACGGGACAGAGAGTGATTCTCCTTTACCCCACCTTTTTGTTCTGTTCGGGCCTTCAGTGGATTGGTGGCTGGGGCACACTTCCTCTGAGGGAGGAGGCATCTGCTTTATCCAGTCCACCAACTCCATTGTTAATCTCATCCAGAAACCCTCACAAACACTGCCAGAATAATGTTTAGTCAAATATCTGGGCACCCCGTGGGCCAGTCAAGTTGACATAAAATTACCCGCCACGCCAGGGTTGATGTTCACATAGAGCATTCAAATTTCTGTGGCTGCTTTACATGCTGTGTCTCATTTGGCCACCAGAATGACCCAGTGAGGGGCTTATTACCTTTCTCTGTCATAGGCATCGCCAGCTGGGCCATTTGAAGTGGGCCACGCTTGCCTTAAACCCAAATCTCCATGCACCCAGGACTCTGCCCTCTCAGTGACAGGAAGCCTGCTCTTTCCAGAGTCCCTCTCACCCAGCATGTGGGAGGACTGTGGGTCTGTCTTCCGTCCCCAGTGCCCTGGTGCTCTCCACTTGTCCACACACGGGTCCTTAGTGAGCAGGGCGGTTTAGAAGAATCGTCCCACAAGCTGAGAGTTATCTGTGGAGCACATCCCATTCAGCATCTCACAAAGTCTGAGCATAATCTTGATGCCAAAGGAAGGTAGGGCTCGACGTAGAGATGTGCCTTTGCTGGGCCTCGGCCAGTCGTGAGGCGCGGTGTGGGCTGGAGGGGATGGCTGCAGGTGGCAGCACGCCCATAGACATGTTGGCCTTGTCCTGCCGTCCGTGTCTCCTCAGGGCACAGTGCCTGACTTAAAATAAGCCTTTTGTCATTTTAACCATGCCGACGAATCAAGGCATTTTTGGGTATTTCTGTTTACTTAAAGCCCCTTGTGAGATATTCTATTAAAGTGTGTCAGAGGGGAAATGTGAATTTATTAATTCAAAGATGGTTGCTGCTCATGCTGAGCTTGGAAAATGGGCCACATCAACAGCGTTTCTCAAGTTCACACGTAAAACAATGCCCGCTCCGCCTGGCACTGCAGCTCCCGTGAGCATGTCTGTCTCCTCACCCGCAGAAGGCCTTTTTAGGCTGCACGTCCCTGGGGCCTAGGATGGTACCTGGCACAATTTAGGCGCCTAGTCACTGCTTCTGGCGTGGACTGAACTTGTTCTGGGAGGATTGTCGCGGCTGCACTAGCCTCAGCTCTGCTCTGAGAAGAGTGCCTGCCGGCCCAGCACAGCACGTCACTGCGCGTGTGTCGTGCACGTGCCAGTCGCTGGGGAAGCACTGCTTGCTCACACGGCTCCTGCCACAGAGAGTTTGCAGCCAAGTGAGGGGTGACAGGCCATGAACACCCAACCCAGTTCATCTTGAGAAGCAGTGGTCAAGCGAGGTTCAGGAACAGGGCCTCAGGGATGCTGAGGAGGGTGTGGGACAATGCCAGCATCAGTACTAGGGGTTCATTGGGTGGCGGAATGGCACGGGACTCTCAGATGACTTCCATAGCTCAACAATTCCTTTCTCTGAGTGGCTTTTTCTGCAATTTTTCCTGCAGGGCCTGTGCCAGCAGCGAGACAGAGAGCGAAGCCGGAGACATCATGGACCAGCAGTTCGAAGAGATGAACAACAAACTCAACTCAGTCACGGACCCCACTGGCTTTCTGCGGATGGTTCGCCGCAATAACCTCTTTAACAGGTGCGTGTGGGCTCCTTCCCCAGGCCCGGTGCAGGGCAGGGTGCCCTGAGCACAGATGATGTGCTTTCAGTGGGTGCTCTTCCCAGCCGGTTCGGCTTCTGGCTCGTGTCACGCGTCTGCAGAAGCAAGCGTGATGCTTCCACGGCCCTACGCTCGTCAGGGCCTCTGCTTCACACCAGCACCTCCAGCTCAAGTGAGAAACAGTGACAGGCTTGATGTGATAATCCTCGTTTGGCTGGGATGGGAGGCCCAGGGGACGGTTGGCTGCTTCTTCACATAGCCTCAAAGCTGACTTCCCAAACACCGGGCAGAAGCTAGACAGAGTAGCTTCGCGTACGTCTTTGCCAGCTTCTGCAAGTAACTCGTGAGCCAGACACCCTTGTTGACTTCCTGGCCTGAGATTCAGAGGGGTCAGGGAGAGCAGAGATGCCAGCGTTGTTGGAGGGAGAAACCGGGCCTAGGAAGGCGCTCGTCCAGACCCGGGTTTGCCTGTCTGCCCTGAGACCTCAGTTCCTTACGATGTGACCAAATAGGACTTAATGGCCTCAGGACAAGTTGCAGTTGAAATGATCAAGCCAGCACACCCCTGCATCTTTTAATCGGGAGTGATATGCAAGCTGGGTCCAGATAAACAGGAGCAGGTGGCCGGAGTGGAGGGGCACTTGTCCCACTGTGATTTGGTTGCATGGCAACAACATGGGGATACATTTTGATAGACCTCTCCAGAAACACGTCCCAGACTCTCCAGGTCCCTGCCACAGCCGAGGCCCTGCCTTTAAAGGGCAGCCGGTTGACCCTGGAGCGCAGAGGAAAGTGGCCGTGCACTGCGTAGGAGGCAGCCTCTGCTTGGCAGCCCCGCTGCGCAGGCATTGTGTGCCCTGTCTGTCCTACTCCAGGCCGTGGTTTCCTCTCATTATTGTGCTGTCCGGGTGACAAACGTGTGTTTACTTTCCCAGAGCTGGGCTGAGGAGGAAAGGAGCCAAGCGCCAGGGATGGAGGAACTGGCAGCTTGGTCGAAAGGAGGCCAAAGCTTCAAGCTGGTTCAGCCCCAGTTCCTTCTTCCCTCCCACCCTCGCAGGTGTCCATCATGGCTTTTGGTTTCATGTGGGGACATGACAAAGTCTGAGAAGGCCTGGGGTTGGCCCTGGGCTCACATCCTTGCTCTGTCAACTTCCTGGCCAATGAGGCAGGCGATGCTCAACTCCACCAGGTGATGTGATTTGTGGTTATAAACTAGAAGCGCTAAGGGCCTCGGCTTCTGGCCTTGTTGCCTAGTAGCTGTATGACATTGGGCAGGCAGTTTCGCTACTGTCAGCCTCAGTTTCCTTGTCTCTGAAATGGGGACAGACTTCCTACCCTGCAGGTTTCCTTTAATGTGGGAATTAAAGGAGCTGACCAACTTCCTCATGCATAAAAGGCACTATACACCTGATGGTACTCTACAGTGTTGAGTAAAGTGGAAAGAACAATGCTAAACTTGAATTCCTAAGATAACGTGGGTGGACAAACTTTGGAAGGGATGAGATTTCTGTGATGTGCTGGTGCAGCAGGTGTTGGCTGCCTTGGATGGCAGCCTGTCCTACTTCATGTCCTCCACATGAGGGCGCTGCCAAAACAGACCGTCAGGCATCCATGGAGACCCGGTCACAGGTGCTGTAGCGGTCTGGAGCCAGTCCCGCTGGGGCTCAGGCACTACAGAAGGAAAGGAGCAAACCAGGTATATCTGGGACCCTAGCTTATCAACCCTGGGCCCGAGAGGTGGTGTGAATTTTGGGTGGTGGAGTTGCTCATTTGGGGAAGATGTTTTTTGTCCCTCCTAGCAGCCCTGAGATAGATGCTATGAACACAATACTATGCATTAATTTGCTGGTTCATTTAAATAATACAATCTGTGCTCCCAGCCAGGCTGAGTACTGGTCCAAGCCCTGGGGACCTGGCAGGGAGCAAGAGCAGCAAGGTCCACAGCACTGGACCCTGGACCCTGGACCCAGCTGCCCAGCCGCTCTGCACCCAGCTCCCTTGGCAGGGTCTGACCCAGCTCAGGACCCCAGTTGCACCTGCAGGAAAACAAAGCAGTTGGAAGGGATCTCTGCAGAGCCTTCCAACCTTGGACTCCTAGAGGGTACCAAGGGCAGACTGGATGAGGGAAACGGCCTGCATTCTTTCCTCTTCAATGCTGCGAGCCCTTAACACACACCGTGTGTTCTCTGCTCCCTTCCTGACAAGCCCAGAAAGAGGGAGCTCTGGACTGCATCTGCAAGGGAGCAGAGCTGCAGCTGAGCAAAGCGTGGAGGCAAAGGTCTCCTTGTTAGTTAGAACAGCGTGAGCTCTCACAGCCTTCTGGAGCAGCCTCCCATCTTACAGACGAGCACACACATGCCAGGGATGATGGAGACCTGCCCGGGAGCAGGTGCCAAAACTGGATTTCAGGACATGCCTCCCAGCTGCCCTGCCAGCCTCTCCCCTGCCCTGCTGTCGGGTCCCAGGCCTCCCTCTCTGCTCCTTCCATGACTAGGGATCTGTGCTAAGGGGTGCGCTGGCTTGTCACTGAACAGAACAGTTAAAAAGGGTTAAAAAGTAGCTTTTCCATAGACTCATGACAGTGACTAGCATTTGCAGAGCGCTGTCGCCTGGAGCCCGCAGAGGTGAAGTGGAAGCAGCCATGTGCACAGGGCCTTGTTTGCTGGAGCAGCACTGGCTCTGTCTCCAGGGACTCTCCAGCTCGATGATTTTGTGGATTCCATGTCCCTTTTGTTCCTGGGCAGTTTGCAGCCTGGTTTGGCAATGAGGCTGTTGTAGTTAATGCAAGTCAAGTGAGACTTGGCTTTAGATTTTTCTCTGTTGCCACTCTAGGAATTGGTCTTTGTTCTGCCATTGTTTTTGAGGTCTCTGCAACCACTATTTTTCTTCTTGCTTGCGCACTTTGGCAGAAAACACATTGTATTTGGTACCCAGGGCGGGCACCACTCTTGAATATAAAACAAGGACCCTTCTCTCGGCTAGCATCCTGACCCTGGCGTGGGCCCCAGCGGGCAGAACAGCAGCCCTAGACTGGCAGGGCTGAGGACTGGCAGGCCAGCACATGCATGTCCAGGGGTGGGGAGTAACTGTGGGAATGTTTGTATGTGTTTTTGTGTTCGGGGCGTGTACATTTGCTGCATATGTATGTGGGGGGTGTGGTTGGTGTGTATGTGTGTGACTGAACCTGGGGGCAGTCAGCAGATCACATTTGCTGCAACAAAGAAGAGGAAGACCAGTGCAGGCCTTTGCCAGCAGCCTGGATTCTAGACCCCAGGGCAGTGCCTGACATTAAAGGTGCACCTGTCCAGGGTCATTTAGGACGAGTATCCCAGAGAAACAGCCTGACTTCTGTTGCCTGTACAATGTGCATCCTAGGTTTTAATTTTCCACGTTATGGCTGTGTGTGTGACACGATGCGGAGAGGGGCTTTCCTGTTGCCCAGGGAGCAGTGACCAGAGCCAAAAAGAGCACCAAGAAGTGTTAAGTCTCCCCATTATAAAAAGAGGTGCACAGTGGGGCCAGAGCCCTGCCTCAGGTCTCTGCAGCTCCCCCTAGCACCCGCCACACGCTCCCTCGTCGACTCTCACAGACTGGGCAGAGAATCAGCAGGTGAAAATGCTCTGCCTGGTCAGGGGTCCCCTCAGAAAGTCACTCACAAAGAGCAGCGCCCTGCAGAAAGGGGAGAGAGGCATCTCCATCCCACAGGCCCAGCCTCCCAGGACTGTGGGACAGGGAGAGAAGAAATCAGAGAGAGGGGGGGCCAGCCACAGCATGCTCTACATGCCCATGTTTAGTGTGTGGATGTGTGCGTGTCCTGCTGGGCGGGTCACGTGGCCTCAGCCCCTTCCCGATTCCTCACCCAGGAGAGGCTGTCTGCTGGGCAGGGGAGCTCGGCAGCAAGTTATTGGGTGTGCAGCCAGTAGCAGGGTGGAGGGACCCTGGGACAGCCAGAGGTGGCTCCCACTTCATGGGGTACAGAGAATACCTCTCCCCCTTCTGCCTTCAACACCAGAGGGTCAGGCCCTGACCGTGGGGAGTGCTCCCAGAGCCTGCCCTGGCCTCCGCTTCTGTGAGGGAAAGTCTGGCCTGCAGTGGAGGTGGGAGGGGATGGGGTGACCGCATAGGATATTTCCTAAATGCTTGGGGAAGGGAGAGTCGGCAGGATAAAGTGGAGAGCAATGACTAGAGAGAACCGTCCCCGCAGTCAGCCCGGCCAGTAAGCTCTGCGTTCCTGCCGTGCCGCATCTGCATGGATGTGTGGCTGTGGTTTTTTATAAACACCCTCACGGGCCCTGCTTCAGGACGTATGAAGCGTGCTCAAGCAGTGCTGCGAAGGTGCGGTGTAGACGGGGAGGCGCTGTGCACATGGGTGCTCTGTTGGTCGTTGTATTCCAGGTCTGGGTGCGTTGCTGTGGCGAGGCACACCGTGCGGGGGAGAAATCTTGGGCCCTGGGGCCAGAGAGACCTCCACCCTTTATTAGTGGGCGACCTTCAGCCTTTTATTTTTATCTGGAAAATGAAGGTCCTGATGCCGACTGATGGAGTTGTCACTACATGCAGTGAGTGTGACGATGGCTACATAGATCCACTGTGTAGTAAGTAGCTTCTTTCTCTCCTCACCTTGGGTCTGAGGTTTCTGTGGCACCAAAGGCTCTTTTTTGGGTGCCATAACCAACACTCAAAAGATCAGATCTCCACCCAGAAACCTGATTGGATAGCTCCATGCTTCTTCCTGCTACAACCTCTCTTAGGTTCTAGAAACACTTTGAATAAATGCAGAATGATGACCCAGTCAGACGTCAAGTACAGCCACAGCTGTGGCTCTGAACCCCTGAGGTTCCATACCCAGTTTTCTGGCCAGTGTTATGCCATTCCTGTCCCCTGCTCTTTGTTGGTGGCCCCCTGGCTCCTGGCCCCAACAAGCAGCTGAGTGTTCTCTCCAGCTCTGACCTGGGCCAGCCCCCCGCGCCCACCCATCAAACTCCCTTGCCGAGTGATCCACCTGTCCTTTGCCTGAACTCCTGCAGGGACAGGGAGCTTGCTACGCCCTGAGGCAGTGCATTCTGTCTCTGGACAACTCTGACTAATCCAGCTCAGGGGGTTCTTTGTGACTAGTGAATAAGATCCCAGAGGTGTGTGTGTTTGCCCGAGGGTGCAAAGCACTTTGGAAAGGGGTTTTGGTGCAGTGCCGAGTGTGCATCAGCTGGGCAGGCTGTCACACGCTTTTCTTCTCTCCAGCCCCCAGCACTGGTGAGCCTGCCTCCAGTGACTGCCTGGCTTGGGCCTCTGTCCTGACCTCTGAATGGGGCAGCAGGAAGAGCCTGTGCAAGGGTGGCCTGGCCATCAGGTTCTTCCAAGATGACTGTCTCCAGGCTTGGCTGCAGAGCCTCGAGATGTTGCAGCGAAGTGCCCTGAGTGGGCAGAGGCCAGGCACCGCCCGCTGCTGCCGTGGCTCCTGCAGGAGGGCAGGCCCGGACCCTCTTGGTGGAGGTGTGTGTGTCACAGCCCTTAACCTAGGCAGGGGACCTGCCACGGACCTGATGTGCCCAGAAGAGTTCAAGAGCAAGCGGAGAGAAGCCACATGCATCCCCAGGCTCATCCCTGGGCTTGAGAGAAGCCAGGTATCGCTGGAGGAGCAGGGGTTCCTGCTGAGCCTGCCCAGCCTGTGGCTTTCCCCGAGGAGGAGACAGGCACTTGGTAATGAAGGAGGGGAGCAGGCAGGAAGCGCCCACAGCTTATTGAGTAAGGGCTTGAAATGCAGCATTTGACAGGTTCATCTCCCAAAGGAGACAGTCTTTCGTGGAGGGAAGTCACTGAATGGTTTCAGAATCCTTTTTTTAAATTGAATTGAGGCATTTCTGGCTGCTTGAACATAATGCATTTGCCAATTAATCTTTCTACTGGTAGTTTAAAACTCAGGTCCAAATCTCAGGCCAGTTCCCATCCCTCAGAAGATGCAGCTCAGTTCAGAGCCCCAGAGGGGATTTGGGAACATCCTGGTCAGGGCTGAGGTGAGGAAGGAAGGAGCCTAACGATTTTCCAGACAGCGCGATCCCCGCAGAGCAGGGCTACACTCACCATCCGCGAGGTGTAGCCCTCGTTGGTGAGGCAGGTAGCTCCAGCCAGGAGGGGCTAAGGGGCTCGCCTAAGTGACGTGAGCACTGAGTGGGGGCAGCAGCAGGCTCCCCCAGGGCGGCCTGAGTGCAGTGCAGGGGGCCTGGAACGTGAAGGTGGGGGATAAACACATCCTGAGAAGGGGAGGACCAGCAGAGGAGAAATGACAAGGCTGAGAAAAGGCAGCCATGCCTTGAATGGCCACTACCACTGAGGAAGCTGGTCTTTCCTCCTTCCTGCCCCTGCACAGCTCTGACCTGGGGGCAGGGTCCTGCTCGCAGGTGGCCCCTGGAAACATGCTCTGTGCGGTGCCTGCTGTTCTGGGCTAGAGGATGTGAACGAGACGAGGGTCCAGGGCCTGATGTTAAACAGCACTAGTCCCTGGGCTCCCCAGAGAACTCAGGCCCCCAGGCTGCAGGCTTCCTGCTACCTGACTGTGCAGGGCACTAGGACCCTGCCCCTGACATCGCTGCCTGAGGGGCGATGCTTAACCTATGGTCTCTGTTTACTCGGCAGTAACAGTGCAGGGGCTGGGGGTGCAAGAGGATTCGAATGGTGTACACGTGCCACAGCCCAGCCCTGGTCCACCCGCGAAGATGCCCCATATCAGTTAGCTCCCCTCCCACCCCTCCCTTCCTGTCGTCCTAAAGATGTCGTGGCCGGATGTGCCCTGTGTCTGGACAGTCCAAGAAGGACCCATCCTCCCCGGAGGGGAGATTCATGAACAGTGAGTGCAGCCCGGACCAGCTAGTGTTTGTCATCATTCCAAAGACATAAACCATACCCTGATGCCTCTGCCCTCCTCGGTGGCTCTTCACATATCATCCTGTGGCTCTGCGTTCTCTACGAGCAGACACCAAGTGTTGGCCTCACCTCTCCCGCTTCGCCACCCAGACTGCGTGCTGGGAGCAAACGAATATATTTCTCCAGAAGTAGATTAATAAATATCATCTGAGGGATGAGCTAATAAAGACAGTGCCGTGCGGGAAGATCTGCTGAGAGTCAGGCTGTCAGTTAGCCCCACTGGGTCCCGGCATTTAATGGACAGGCGGGAGGAAAGCGAGCCGGCGCCACCTGCCGGAGCCCTGCGGTGGTGCACCTGTGAAGCCTGTGGGGGGGCCACCTGCAGCCAGCACGACCTTCATGGGCTGGAGGGTGCAGAGAAAACCCTTCCCTGCCAGGTGGGAGGCCTGACCCCTGCCTGCCCAGTAGCTTTGTGCAGATCGCTTGCCCTCTCTGAATCTCGGTTCCTCCGTGTGAAGGAGGAGCAACCCTGCTGGGTGAGACAGATGTGGCAGGCCTGGCCGTGTCACCTCCTCTGGGCTGATTTCCTAAATGGGCAGCACAGCCCCTGCTGTGGCTCACACTCCTGCCAGGCGGGCCGCATGTTTCCACCCCTTTCAAAGCTCCCATTCTAAGAAGGGGAAAGCACTGTGCTCTCATCTTGGAGCCCAGAGAGCTGGGCAGAGAGAAGTCAGCCAGAATGAAAGGCCCGGCAGAAATCAAAGCAGCACAGTGTCTGTGGGAGTCCCCTCAGCGCTCTGCGGCCACTCCCGACGGAGCTATGGACACACTAGGCTGTCGCGACAGTGCAGGAAGGACAGCAGGGAGCAGATCATCCCTCACACCCTAGTTCACACCTGCCAGCCGCGGTGAGCAGTCTGCTTGCCTGGCACTCAGAGCCCAGGGGACCTGTTTCCAAGCAGCTGTGACTCAAAGGCCCTAAACTGCACCTCACCACCGGGGTACATGTCTGCAGTGCCAGCTTCCAGGGAGCTCACCGCAGTCTGCACAGGGCAGCTGTGCACTCAGGAGGGTGGAGGTGAGGAGACCTCGGCCTGCTGGTGCAGCCAGAGAGGGGCAGCGTCCTGGCCTATGAGTCCCTGCCTGAGACCTCCGATGCCTGCGCCTCTGGGTGACTCCCAGAGCCCAAGAGACTGTTGGTCCCTCTTGGCACTGATTTTCTATCCCCCATTTCTCTGTCCCCGGGCCTGTCACTCCTGGAACAGCTCTACAGTGGGGACCAGCCACATGCTGCTGCTGTCGAGGCACAGCGAGACGCCAGGACCACCAGTGTGGATAAACCGGAGGCAGCTGCCGCCTGAATAGCTGCAGAAGAATAGGTGTGTGCGTGAAGGCAGGCGGGGGAAAGCCGCCGCCGCGGGCTGGGTGGCTAGCAGCAAATGCCTCCTGCTCTGGGGGAAAAGTCAAATTATGGTTTCAGGTTAGTTGGTTCTCTGTTTATTGTTTTATAACCACCGACTATTTCTGGACTTTTGTTTTTGTTTTGAAAGGGATATGCTTTATGATAGGTGCCCACTGAATAGCGACACAGATCAGAGGGATGTTCTTAGGGGGCTTCCTGCCTGCGGCCAGGTCCAGTGTACCCAACCAGGAACTGTTGCTCCAGAGACGGTTGGTCTGCGAGCCGCCAGGCCGTCACAGGGGCCAGGGTGCAAGGCTGAGAGTCAGCACTTGCTGTGGCATCTGAGAGGGCAGAGGTAAGCAAGTGTCAGTAGGGCACAGGTGGGCTTGGCAGCCTGGAGAGAGCAGGACAAGGTCAAGTGTCAGGCAGGGCGGCTTGGCTGAGGCTCGGAGGCAGGGCTTCTGCTGGCAAGTGTGGGTGCCTGCCCTGCCCACCCCTGCAGGGTCTGGTTCTTGAATTATCTGCGCTACCTGGAAACATAACCATGTGCCCAGAAAGGGTCTCCCAGGAAACCGCCCCAGATCAAATAAGTGCTGTGGACAGCTATGTGTTCACCAGCCCTGGCCAAAGACATCTGACTGGTTTCCGAACTGAAGTTGGCCAGTGGTGAGGGTGACATGTGGTCTGATCATGGCTGCTCTGCACAGCCCAGGCCAGGGGACAAGGGGGAAAGCTCTCAGGGAGGGATGCGGACATAGACTCCCTCTGCTCACTCTCTAGGAAGGAACTGGTAGCGTAGGGGGAAGAGCTTCCTGATTAGGTAAACCTGGTTATTTAAAGGGGTAGCCAGGCCTGCTTCTCCCACAGGTAACCCAAGAGCCCCGCTCTGGCCACCTGGCCCACTTTCCTCTCCAGCCTGCATCCCTGACCCTCCGTCCTCATGCCTCCTCACACGCACTGCCCCAAGCACCCTGGTCTCCGATTCCCACTGTTATGCCTTTCCTTATGTTATTCCCCCGCTTGGAGTGACCTCTTCCACCTTGTCCACCAGGCAGGCTAGCTCCAAATCCTCTCTCTTGGCCCAGATCAGACGGTGCTCTTCCAGAAAGCATCCCTCAGCTCTGCCCACCCAGCAGTTGGAGTCAGGAGCTTGTGCCTCGGTGCCCCTCCACCTCGTTGGAGCCTGGTGCAGAGATCCACGGCCTGGCCCCTGTGGACCACTGTGCCTGGCACGGCGCGGGCAGTGGTGTGTGTGGGATGGTTGGTGCTGCTGGAGCCCTTTAGATGCCTCTAGCACTGACAGCATTCAATAAAAAGACACCCGCCATCAGTTCTTATGTTCTGGAATCCCCACCCCCAGCCTCTGTCTGTCTAGCTAAGCTGCCCAGGCCTTCCTGGTTCCGCGTGCTTTGCAGCCATGCCCTCCAATCCCTGCACCCACCGCCTGTGGGCAACGCTACAGACCTTGAAGCCATACCCAGAGGGTAACCGACTTGCCCAAGGCTGGGATTCGCACACTGGTGGTCTGTTCACCACCTCCCTCCAGACCTTTTTTCTTTTGAATTGGTGGCTGGTATCAGATTCCAGCCCTTCCCTGGCACTTCCTTATGCTGCTCAGCACCGTCAGCAGGGGTGCCCTGCCCAGCCCCTGATGTCCTGTGTTCCTCAGGGAGGGGTCAGATGGGTTGGGTGTTTGGTTCTGATTCGTTGCAATAAGTAGCGAAGCTTTGGACCAGCTGGAAGGAGCCCTTGTGTCTCCCTGGGCAGCTTGGACCGTCCTGGTCCCCTTATACCCCAGGGAAGAGCAGGGGGGACTCCAGGAGCTGGGATCTTTCTCCAGTAGAAGCCTTTTCAGCTCTGAGCCAGAGGGGCTTGGGGTTTGTGGAGCACCTCCATCAGTCACCGTGAGGACCTGGGGCGACAGCATTATCTGGGGACATGGCACTGTCCTTGGACTCCCAGTGGGATCGATGAGACTCAGGTGCCTCAGGTTGGGGGTGCCAGGGCCCACAGTGCAGGTGGTTGTTTAGGGTGTGAAACGAGAGTTGCACCGGAAGAGGGCACCAAGGGCCCCTGCTGCCCCTGTGTGCTGTCTGGATGGAGGTGCGGGCTCTTTAGGGCCATGCTCCCTGTCTGCCGAGGATGCATGCGTGTGTGGTAACGAACAGTGCCGTGACAGACACCGCGTGTCACGCCGGAGCGTCTCCTCCGGAGAGCAATTTGGTAATCTCTCCTTCAGGGGAGAGTTGCTCTTTGCAGCGTGTTCTGTGGAATTAAGTGAGCCTCTGAGTGTCACTCCAGGGTGATCTGTGCTTCGCTGGCTCTGATGGCAAAGACGTGCTGCGGCCACCGTCACTTGTAATTACACATTTCCAGAGTGAGCGAGGCCAAGCGCAGACGCGCGGGCTCTCCAGCCCTCAGCCCTCTGAGTCCTGCGTTCCGCTCTTCTCGTGCAGGCAGCAGGCTGGGGGCCGAGGGCGCTCAGAGGTTGACTTGGCGCAACCCTGGATTTAGGTCAAGTGGGACATCGCGGAGATCACCGAGACGGGTGGAGGGCTGTGGATGGAAGCCGTACCTGGAAAGCACCAGTGAATCATTTCTTTTAATGTCATGGCTCCTGGCCTGGCCCAGGAGGGAAAGCAGCCTTCTGGTTTTTGCTCAGGCAACAATCAAGTTACTGTCACTACCAGCAGCCCAGAGTGCTTACTGGAGCTCAGCAGTGTATCCAGTTTAAGGGACAGTCTTTGCCCTTAAGGGTCCTAGAATACATAGCAGAAACTCCAAAACTATGCACAGTATCTGAGTCCAGGGTAAGAGATCACCGACTGTCTAAGAGTCGTACAGAGAACGCGGCTGATGGCCGTGCTGAGGCCACACTGGGCAGGCCACAGGGTAGGTGCTGAGAGGATGCCTGTGCCTCTTCTCCTGCTCACCTTGCATTTTGTCCTCTCTAGGTCCCCAGCGACTATGCCATGCCTGACAGCCAGCCAGGGCTCAGGAAACATTTCCTAAGTGAATGAATGGACGAATGGAAGCTCTCATCCTATGTTGGGAGTATGAAATTGGAGTCCTTGGGGTTGCAGATGCCTCTGATTTAATAAAACTAAGCCTGGAAACATTGGAACAGCAATTGAAAAGCAAAACGAAACCATGTAGCCAGCCACACACGAGCTGACCCGCTCTGCAGGGA
The DNA here is from genome assembly GCF_000956105.1 of Propithecus coquereli. Taxonomy (NCBI): domain Eukaryota; kingdom Metazoa; phylum Chordata; class Mammalia; order Primates; family Indriidae; genus Propithecus; species Propithecus coquereli. Next base: position 2,656,413 of record NW_012145634.1, read on the forward strand.
TGGCCCGGCCGGCGGCTCCCAGTGCCCCCACCTGGGGAGGGTGCGGGCCCGGGCTCCCAGTGCTCTGCCGCAGAGTCCGCGCTGGGGCTCAGGTGGGCGCCCAGTGGCTGCTCTGAGCCCAGGCTGAAGCCGACACGCTCTTTGTCTTGACTGAGGCTCCTGTGCCGTGAGTTAATTGGCACCGGGGCAGTGTCCTCGCCAGCCTGGTGGCTGCACTGATTCCTAATGGTCCTCACGTTTGCCTGCACACAATCACTCTGCACAGGATGTAATTAAATCCTTTGAACAGGACTTTGGGACATTTGATTATGTAGAAAAACTCCACAGAAATGTAAGCTGTTGGTGCAGCTGGTCTACCCTGTGGTTTCTGACGGTGCTCACTGTGGTATGAAAATTACCTTACAGGGAAGAGAGGGGACGAGGCTGGAGGGAGGCCAGCGGCGCTGCTGGGGAGCCTCGCCCCGCCCTGCGTGGGGCAGCGCAGCTGAAGAGGACAGCGGTGAGCCTGCCCCATCCCTCACCCCCCACCCACGTGGGCCCTGACTGATCCCTCTGCCCTTCTCTCCCCAGGAGCTGCCAGAGCATGACGAGCCTGTTCAGTAGCGTCATGTCGCCGACCCAGGATGGGACGTCCTCTCTTCCCAGGAGGCAGAGCTCGTTCCCCAAGCCCCCACTCCGCGCCCTGTACGACCTGCTCATAGCGCCCATGGAAGGGGTGAGTGGCTCCCTGGGGCACGAGGCCCCCTGGGCATCAGGACACGTCATTTACCCGGCAGTGCCGCTGTGTATCCCCTTAGGTACAAAAATGGGCTCTGAAGACAACCAGGGGTTGTCCAGAACATGCAACTTCTCTGTCCAACTTTTCATCATTTGGAAGCTAAAGTGGATGCATGTTCTTGGTTGGCTCCTGGTTAGCGGACAAGGCCTTAAGCTTCACATTGGCAAATCTGTGCTCAAGTCCTAGCTCTGCTCCTCATAAACGTGGCTTCCGTTACCTCACATGCAAGACGAAATGGTGCTCCCTTACCAGCCTGCCCAACGCCGTGGCCTTGAGGCCCAGGGAGGTGCAGGCTACGCACATCTAAGCGGCCACCAGCAGGACCAAGCCGTCACCGTGGGCCCCACATGCCCAGGGCTGAGGCTGCCCTTCCCACCCCGCGATGCCGCAGGGGACATGGCCTTGGCTCTGCCGTTCCCAGAGGGCTTCTTCCCCGCCTTGTGCCCACACCCTGCTGGCACTGAACGCTTCCCCACCTCTCATTCTAGAATCTGGTCTGAGCATGTTCAAGTGAGGGCTGTGCTTTCTGGTGAGAAGGAGTCTCAGAGTCAATCCCCACCTTCCTCTTTCCCTTGGCCTCAGACAATGTCAGGAATCACTGACCCCATCTCAGAGTCCCGTGTGAAAGGCACCCTTGCACAAGCTGCCAGACAGGTTTGCTGTGGCGCTTCACCTGCCCTGCTCTTTGCACGTCACTTTTTAATTCAGACACAGCTCTCTGACTGGACGGGGGACACCAAAGGGCTCAGGATCTTTGCGGATCCAGTGGTGAGCCCATCAGATGCCTGCGTGCAGCTTGTCAGGAACGCACAGGGGGCCTGCGGCAGGCGGTGGGCAGCATGCGTCTCAGCTGGGGTGTGGCCCTTCCTCTGTGGCCGTCTGCGGTCAGTCTTGCAGGTGTCAGGCGACCCCTCAGCAGCTCTCTCTTCCGCTGCAGCCACCTGACAGAGGTGAAGCCCATCCTCAGGATACCGTATCTTGACTATGACTCCTTTGTCCCCAGAAAATGCTCCTGTCTTTCCCCGCTTGGCTTTCCAAGTTGTTTCGCAACTTGTCTAACATCTGTAAGGAAGCCGTCCTGCCTGCCAATGCCCTCTGGACTTCCCTGGCTCGGGGAGATGGGTATGGTGGAAAGCACAGAGCTTCTGGGAGCCGGCAGAGCTGGATGTGCCTCTGGCACTGCCCTTTCCTGGTTGGGCCACCTTGGTGAAGCTGCTTCCCTGCCTGGAGTATCTGTTTCCTCGCTGGAAAACGAGGATCATCCCACCCCATGTGTCAGATTAAAGCAGGTTAGATAAAAGGGCAAAGCACCTGAGGCAGCAGCGGCAGCAAATGTGCCCCTGGCAAGTGGTGGCTGCTGTGCCCAGGTGCCTCCTCCAAGTGCCGAGTCACCACCACCGTGCCTCCGAGCCTTCCCTGCACTCCGGGGCCTCCTAGATCTGATCACATCACGCACCAAGGCCCGGCCCGGTCTCCTCCCCTGCGATGCCACTCCTTGCGTGCACTCAGCCAGCCTTCCCTTCTTAGGGTTATTGTCCTCTCCTGTGTCCTTTTAATGGGGTGACCAAAACTGCAGAGAGCTCTCCACCTCAGAGCTTCTCAGATGCTGTAATACCTCACCTGATTTGTGTGCGTGCCTTGGAGGAAGAAATATATACCTAGACCCTGAGGCTGCTTTTTTCAAGTTTCCTTTTCTGCCATTAACTGTCACGCAGACCATTCCGGTGACTTACTGCCAGCCTTCCTCCTCCTTGCCCTGAGGTCTGCGTTTCCCGTGGGTCCCGCTCCAGTGAAGGGTGTTTGGACTCCATTCTTCACCCACTGGGCCCTCTCAGTCCCTTCGCATTTCTCCTTTTGCGCTCAGGTCTCCAGATTACTTGCTCCATCCCTATCGAACTGGCAGGGGGGACCAGGAGAGGAGCAGAGGGGGGCTGGCTGTGACTGTCACCACCGGCCCTGGTGAGGCTCAGGCCATCTAGACCTGCAGGCCCATCTCATCTCTGGCCCAGTTCATTGTCACCTCCTCTTTGGAGCCTTCCTGCTGCTTCTCCCTGCCTCCTGAGCCCTTCGCCCCCTCCCCACCACTGGGCCCCTTACGTACCCGGATGTCTCTTACGGTACCTGATACCGTCGGCTCTACTGTGCCTCCTAGATCCATGGAGTCAACCAACAATAATTCCGCAAAGTCCCCCAAAGCAAAACTTGAATTCGCCACACTGAGTACTGTGTTGAAGCCACACGAGTGACGTGACGCGCAGACGTCGTAGTAAGTGTTAAAAGTAATCTAGGGATGATGTAAAGTGTACAGGAGGATGTGTGCAGGTTGGATAGAAACACTGTGCCATTTTGTATCAGAGACTTGAGCTTCCCAGGATTTTGGTGTCTGTGGGGGTTCCGGAACAAATCCCCCCCATGTGCTGCGGGACGGCTGCATTTGACTGGACTCGGAGCTTAGCTCTTTGCCTCCTGTCCTCTCCCGTGCCTCCCCTCCCATGCTCTGGAGGCAAGGACTGGTATTCGTTTCTGTGTCCCCAGGGCCTGGTACACCTTGGCACTCAGTAAAGTTATGCAGTGGCATGTGGGCCAAAGCTGCATCTGCATTTTGGGTCTAGTTTGGCATAGAAAGCAGACGACCTGAGGAAGAAATAGGCTAACGGGCTTTCTGTGGCCACTCTTGGGCTCAGCCTGGGAGCTTGCTGTGAGGAGACGCAGCGGAGAGAGCTGGGCCCGCTCTGGAGCTTTGGATCTAGCGAGGCCCCCCGAAATGCCCACCAGCCAGTGGGGTTACTTCAGGGTGGGGTCACAGCCCAGTTGACACGAGTCCATGTCGAGCCAGGTGAAGGTGGTGACTGTCGTGGGGGCTCTGTGCTTGAGGCTGGAATCCACTTGGTGGAGACCACCAAGAGGAAGCTGAAGGCTCAGGGCTTCCTGGAGGTGGCCCTACCCTGATCCCTCCCCCAGGACACTGGCGCAGCACCACAGTCATCCTGGAAGGGGATCCTCTGAGTCTATAAAATCTGCACTGTGTGTTTTAGGCAGTTTTTCTCCCTAAGGACTTTCCCCTGTGACTTAAAGAATAAAAATATGCTAATGGGGTTGGTGGTAGCTGGCACCCGGACAACCTGATTTCCCTCCAGGGCTGCTCGGAAGGGGGAAGATGTATGGACTGGAGCCTCAACAAGTTAGAACAATGATCAGAATAAAGCCTTTATAAACTAGGAAAAGGAGAAGCCCTGCCACCAGGTATGTGACAGCTTCTTAAAGGCCACCAGTGGCGCCCTGTGCATCTGCCGCCATCCAGGAGCTGGTTGCGCAGACGACGGTGATGGAGCCGTGCGCTTGCCGTCGGGCCGCAGTGAAGGGAGCCGTTTAGTCAGAAAGTACATCCTCAGTTCCTGATATTTGAAAATATTCTCTTGTGAATCACGTGTTTGCACACAGTGAAGGAGTTTGGCTGCTTCAAATGAGACACAGTGAAACCTTTTTAAAGCCATTAAATTATCAGAGCAAGAATTGTTCCTTGGCAAACTGAAATGATCCATTGTATTTCAGTAAAAATGCTTAACTGAAAAGCTGGACTCTAATTAGGAGTCCTCTCCATCCCCGGTTTTATCCATGCATTCAACAAATATTTATTGACATATGCCGGCTACACACTGTCCTAAACCCGAGGAGACGGCTGAGAAGCTGGGCCAGGGCCCCCTTCTTCCGTCCTGTCGCTCACAGGCTGTGCTAAGCGGGGGTGGGCAGGCCAGCGCCAGGGGCTGGAGGGCCGCACTGAGTTGTGGCAGGTTGGCCTCGGTGACCCCTTTGTCTCAGCAGAGTCCAGCCACCCCTCCTGACCAGGCGGGTGGAGGAGGCCTCCGTCGTTCTCCCACTCGTCACTGCCCGCGCCCACTAGGGGGCGACATGACACCGTCGCCCAGCTCCAGAGCCCTGCTGCTGTCAGCTGCCAGACAGAGCCAGACCCGTCTCCACGTTTCAGTGAGAATACAAATCAAAACCGAAGGCCCAAGATTATGAATCACTGACACTTCCAGACTAAAACGATTAGCCTCTTCACATGGGGCATATAATTATTTGAACAACTGCCTTTGTTTAGCCGCAGTCCTGTTGCTAAGGGACTAGGTCAGACAGTATGAAAAGTGGAACAGAATAATATTTTACCGTAGGCCTTGCACCAGTATTTGATTCAATTTGGCTTAAGGGAAGCACTGCCGTGGCATTTTCCCGGAACCAGGCCGTCCTTTGCTGTCAGGATGGGTGAGCATGTCCACTCATCTTTGAGGCGAGCCCGGTTACATCTGCACACGAGCCATCATCCAACATCAGGTCAAATCCCGTCTGATGCCCAAAGGAGGAAATGTCACCAAAGAAAAGTGGCAAGGGTTTAGTGTGAAAGGGACTAGGGTGTGTTTGCGTCTATGGCCTTAGTTTTTAATCGAGTCAGAGTGAAGGGTGGTGATCTGTGCTCTGACCTGGACCTGCCCAATCATTATGAAAGGACAGATCTTGTACCAATGCTGGCCCCACAACCTGAGTGCCCAGGGCCACCTCAGAGTGTGCAGCAGGGCCTGCTCGCGCGGCCACACGCACGTGGTGAGGCCCTGTGGGGCTGCTGTAGGCGGAGCTGCTTGTGCATCCGGGTCCCATGTCACCCCTCGGTTTGCAATTTGTCCAAGACAAAAGCTGCCACAATCAAGGGACCAGAGTTAGAGTCGGAAATTCCCCAGGTTTGGTCAAGTCACCCTTCGAAGGTCCAGATTTGGGGACCTTTTGGGATCCTTGGAATTTCGACTTGTTCTAGTTAAAGAGTCTTTATCTATGCCATCCTTATCTTTCTTTATTTTCCTTTATTTAAATTCCCTGTTTCCTATATTTGAAGTCTTAAAAACCAAGGTTATAGGACAGGTAGCAAGAGTGAATGATCAGAAAGAAAGGCACTCTTCATTCACCTCTGCTCGTGATTCGTGAAGCTGTGGAGTCATCTGTTTAAGACCCTAGAAACTTACTCAGAACTTGATGTTTGTGTCAGTCAGGTTGATGAACTGCCTTCCTCAACACTGGAGCCCAGGGAATTCGCCTGAGACCTCTCATCTGAGATGGAAGCAGGTGCTGGCTCTGCCAAGGGCTCGGCCAGAAGGGTAGCTTGGCTTTGGCCACATCATGACTGTGCTCTTAGCGTTTTGTAAAATGCCCCTTGCAAAATCAGGTAACTGATGGAGTCAGTTTACCCTAGGGCAGATGCAACAGGAGCAAGACTGGCCATTTCGGTGCCCGTTTTCTAAACAGATTGGGTGTCTTGGAGATTAGCTGGAGGATTTTTGTCCATAGAAACAATCAGACCTAGATTCTAGAATATGAGGTGGAGGATGGGGCCCTTGAGACTGGCAGCCCCACTGCCAGGCTGTCTAATGGATTTCTGATTGAGACAGCTGTAGTAATATTCAAATGAGGACAGACGTCACCCAAGGACAACAAGCATTTCCACAACTGATTAGGAGGAGGAAAAATGGAGGCAATTATTGGCAAGCTGTCTGTACAACTGAAACTGACGGCGAGAGCACCCAGAATGATTAGTTCTCACAGGTAGGTGTCATCTGCACCTGGGCTGCTGCTGTCAGGCCAGTGTCATCTGGGTGCCAGCTCTATTGTTGCTGGTGTTCGGCAAGTGGCCATCTCAGCTTCACCCTGGCAGATTCTGGGCCGGCTAAGGCACTTCTGCCACTGAGGGTGGAAGTCTCAGTTGTACCAGGTCAGCCAAGATGGAGAGAGAGGTCCCCACACAGCAGAGGCTCCTGTGGCTTGAGCAGTCCCTTTGAGCTGATTTGGCTGAGGTTGGACCCTGCATATCAGCCAGGCCCCTCTGGCTCTTGCTGGCCACTGTTCGTGTTTCTCCAACACCCAGATCCCCCACCCTGCCCTTCTTGGGTTCTTCAGACAAACCAACGGGCTACTGTTTGGTTGACCAGTTGAATGGGCTGAATTTTTACTTTTCCATTTCTGGCTGGAATACAGTGTCTACAATCTTAGTAGGTTTCAGTCATGACTTGAGCGTTATTTCCAGTAGGTATGTGATATTTGTTGACACTGTATATATCCACCCATGATGAAGAAATTTCTTGAAGCATCACAGAAAATGTTCCTCTTCCTTAAACAGTTCTACTTGACAGTTCACTCAAAGATATGAGTCATGAAAGCATCCAAAGCCCTGTTCAGTAGTTATGGGGCACCCAGATTCCCAGCAGTCCTTTGCTGCTGGAATCCTTCTTGTATGCAGTCAAGTACACTTCACCCCAAATCTAATCAGCCCCAAACTTACAGACGCAGGATTTTTCTTTCCGCGGTGATCAGGCGTTTTTGTTCCTCCGGCATGTGGCACTGTGAAGGCCTGAGAGGCCTGCCGCGTCCTCCAGTACCAGGGATGCTCCCTGGCACAGCGTGGAGGTCGCCTCCTGATCCTGTGAGCCTTGGCCATGCACACGGAACACGTAGTTCTCAAGCCAAAAATGAGGGCCCGTGCGATGTAGCGTCGATATCGGTGCTTTCTGAACAGCCCAAGACCTCTGGTCACCGGAGATGCAGGTGGAGGAGCCCCACTGACCAAAGTGGCCATTGAGTCAGAATTCCCCACGCAAACCTTCAGGATCCATGGGGGTTGCCTAGGAGAACTGCAGGCTTGGAAACGTGAGTGCAGGATGACTGCTTGGCGGCGGCTCAGTAAGTAGCTGTGGGTGGCGTTGAAGGTGACGTGAGGGTGAGGTAAGGTGGCTGTGGTGCTGTCTGTCTCTCTTGAGTCCCTGGGTGAAAATCCAGCCTGGCTGCTCCAGACCCATGTATGTGTTTCAGCTGCGCGAATGTCTGTAAACGCCAGAGGGAAAGGGCGAGTTGTACTGGCAAAATGATGAGGGCCCCGGAGAAGAGAATAGTATAAATAGCAGGGGCTGTGTCAGCTTGTTCCAGCCACCTGAAGCCAGGTGTAAATTCGTATCTGACCCACGCGTCTGAGGTGCCAGCTGGGCGCCAGGCGTGGTGGTAGGTGCTCCACACTGCCGCAGCGCCCTCTGTCCCACAGGCCTGGAACGAGTGGCCGTTAGCGCTGTCCTGTGCGTTTGGAAGCTCAGGGGCAGGGAGGCGAGTGTCTTGTGGAGGTGTCGGAGGCCCCACCCCACCCTTGGCCGAGCTCTACTTTCTTACCACATGCCACCCCCCCTAGCAACTCCATGTCACTGTCACCAGGAGCGCCCTGACACAGCAGGCTGACCCAGACTCCATGGTAAAGTTCTCGCCTCGGAACCCCCGCCCCTTTCCCCAGAAAGAGCCTCCCCTTCCTGGTCCGCTGGACAAGGTTTTCCATCCTTCTGGGACCACCAGGAGACAGAAACCACCCGGTAGGCTAACCAGGGAAGTTCAGTACGAAGAATTATTATTGCCTGTGAGAGAAGGGTAATCATAAGCTATAAGGAACATGGTTCCCTAGGGCTGAGGGAGTGTGGCCAGGCAAGGACGGACACTGGAGGAGGTGTGTTTCAGCCCACAGGACAGAGAAATGCTCCGGCCAGCGCCAGCCTGGAGCTGCAGGGCAGGCAGCAGCCACCCTCTGACGCAGGCGGCAGGGAGTAGTCAGCTTCCGTGACAAGAGTGTGCCGTACCCGTGGGAGTCGGGTGCCTGCGGAGGCAGGAAGCCTTCCGAGCATGGGGGCCCTGCTTTCCACGTAGGGAGGGCTGTGGGGAGGTCACTGCTGGGCCGAGAGCGTGAAGTGGTGGAGGGACAGTGTTCTGAGCCCGCGGCTGGCAGGCTCCACCGGGTGTCCGCACACCCACTGCTGACCCAGGCCGGCAGGACAGCCCGTCCCCCTCAGCGCCCTGCACTGGCAAAGCTCAGCGCCGCATGGGAGATGTGGCTGAAGGAATGCCACAGTCTGTGGCAGAGCAGGCCATGACAGGGGCATCTGGAGCCGAGAGGCGATAAACTGACGACAGCGCCGCAAAGCCACTCCAGTGCGTGCACTGCTCGCCCTGTGCAAAGGAACGACCCTCTCCCCGTACAAAGGCTGCACCTCGATGGTGTCCCTGTCGTCGCTGGGCCACAGGGCAGCCCTGCAGCGCTGTGTGTGGTGGCCTCCCTGCTGGGACACTCTGTCGTTCCCTTTCGCATCACCCGGCCTGGCGCACAGTGAGTTCTCAAGTAACATCTGCTGCCTGGGCTCACGCTGCGACGGTCAGGGTCGCAGCCCGTGGGTGAGCGGGAAGGCGGCGCCCTTGGGGATTGAACAGGCCCGAGTACACCTGACCTCCTTGTCTTGTTCTGCTTCAGAAGATCCAATTTCTAGAAACTTCAGAGGTCAGAAGACCGTAGTCTTTGTTAGAATTTGTTGGACTCTCTGTTAGTTGCTGCTGTAAGGCCGATGCCTGAGCCGTTTTCTCTTTCCAGCCTGAGACTTAAGAACCAGCAAGTACCCTGTCCTCGGCCGACAGCCCCAGGAACAGAGCAGTGTTTCCTGGAACATCTCTCCTTCGTAATCTCGCCAACAAAATGTAATTGGGACGGAGACATCCCGTTCTTTTCCCTTTTCAAGTTCACACCGGATCATAGCTGATCTTTCCGAGCACGGGCAGCGCTCGCGCGCCAGAGGCGGAACCCAGAAGCCGGTTTCCAGGCATCTTCTCCAGCATGTCCTGTCCGTTTCCCCCGCCGCCTTTCAACCAGAGCCGTCAGCCTGCCGTCCGCCCCGTCTCCCCACCAGCCCGTGCCTTTCAGAGAGCAGCTGCGGCTGTCACCCACCTTCTTTCACGCTGCCTGGACACAGTTCCCATTGGGGGGCCTCACCCAGGGTTGTATGCATGTGCCAGGCTCAGTGCCAGTGCTGGGCACTATCCCAGGCCTAGAAATTCAGATACGAGGTTCAGTGAGCAGCCTTCTGATCTCCCAGGCTATGGCTTTAGACTTTTCCCTCTCCTCGCCCCTTAAGGTCACTCTGACCAAGTCCCAGCAAGTCTCCTCGTCCCCTCTCTCGAAGTGCATTGCCCTGGTCTGAATTTCTCAGCACAGACCCGTCCTGCAACGAGGCTGCCTCCCAGTGCTTCGTGGAGCTCAGCTAGAGCAGGCGCAGCAGGTCCCTGCAGCCACTGAGAGCCACCTTCTTGCCTGCCCTTCAGGCTCCACAGTCTGGCCCCCGTACCCCTCCCCGCCTGCCCAGGCCCAGCCTTCCCCAGCCCTCACATGCCGGGCAGCCTCCTGGGAAGGGCTCGGCTTCGAGCCAGGTGAGCACTCCCACCTTCTGGGCTGGCGTTATACACGGCTGTGGTGCTGTGATATTTGACATTACTGAGTGTCACTCAATAATGGCCTCTTGTGTACATTTATTTTTTAAAGCATATTGTCGTAAGCTCGCAAGCAGGGACTGTGTCCTAAACTTACCTGGCTTCCTAAGGTCCACAGTGGGCGCCAGTGCTGGTGGGAAAGCTGAGGCCTGGCTTGTGAGAGCGACTTCCAACAACAGGGCCCCATGAGACGACCCCTCTGCCCTTCGTGGAGTGTCAGAGAGGACACACGCGCTGCCTGCAGGGACGTGCGGTCACTGGTCTTCAGGCGTGTGCCTGAGATGGAAGGTTCTGAGGGTCGTCAGTGGAGTGCCTGCGCAGACAGCTGCCAGCGCTGTCTCCAGGCCAGCTCCAGCCCCGGCGTTTGTGCCTTACCTCGCCCCGCTTGCCTGTGGCTCACACATGTAGCTGCTGTCGTGACCAGAGACTTGCCCACAAGTGGCAGGTGCCCTGGTGAAGGCAGTGGCCTGTGGGATGACATCTGACAGAGACCTGCTGGGGTTTGGGCCTAGGCGGCAGGAGCCCGAGGAGGACCCACGGGGCTGAGGCCAGTACCTTCTCACAACAAGGCCTGGTGACTCTGGAACAGTCGAGGGTGGATCCAGTTTTGCACATGGCAGGTGGCTCAAGCCCCACGTTGCCCACATCTCGGGCAGCATGGCTCTTGCTGAGTGATTGTCTCTGTCATAGCCGGTGACCCCATTACCGAGATCAGGACACCATCAGCTCTGCCACCGCGGCTGGGTCCAGGTTCCCTGGCACACTGCACAGCGTGGTGGCACTGTCTCAGGAGCAGCCCACTGAGCCACATCCACCTGCCAGGGCCTCAGGTGTGGCCCGAGGAGGGGATGCAGGGCCACCAGGTGCTTGCAGCTCTCCCACCTCCCTGTGCTAACCAGGACTCATCCACAGACAGCACGGGGGTCACTGTGACGCCCCCACTTCCTCCTTCCTGGAGCGTACACTAGTTCACTTGCCCTTCTTGGGAAACACTGTGGCTCTTAAAGCAAACCAGAAACAAATTGGCCTCATAATTTTTATTTCTGCTTTCTTTAAATGTAGCTAGATTTTTTTTTTAAATAAGAAAAAAATCCTAAGGGGTTTGTAGAGACTGAACGTCTCGCCAGGCATGTGTCACTTTGGGTTAGCTGAGTGCCTCTGCCACCCTCAGCCAAGTGCCCACAGCGGCATGTCACGTGGGTCAGGCGAGCACATTTGCTTCCCCAGGCACAGCAGTGCCCTGATGGGCACCCCACTTGTCACCACCCCGAGGCAGACGGGCGAGGGTGACGGGAGCCAGCCCTGCCCCGTGGTGCCCGGTACGTGTGGGCTCTGGGACCCCAGACCTTCTTCCCCTGCGGGCTCTGGGGAGGCGGCAGCTTCTGCTTCATCTGCTCCTCCTCGGCCTGCGCGCAGACCGGTTTCCCCGCCGCTGCCCACTGACCTGACTGGGACGCACATTGCCTCGGGCTCCATCCAGCCCTTTCGGAAAGAAACGCGTCCGCAGAGAACGGGAATGAGCGGTGTGTGCTGTGACTCTGCCTGCACCCCTCCCTCCTGTCCTCGCGCCTGGCCTTTGGATCCCCCATGTCCCCAGAGGGAACAAGTGGGGACAGTGCCCCCAGGCCCAGGGCCAAGGGGCCAGAGGACAAGCACAGCTCCTCGCAAAGGGTCACAAAAGGTCCTAGAGCCCAGACCCTCCCCCACTTCTCCAGGATGTCATCCCAGTCCCCAAACCTCCCATCTTCACTCCGAATTTCCAGCCTCTTGCCTGTCGATAATGGAAAGTGGATCCCGCTCCCGTCCAGTCCTCGTCGCGTGCTCTGAGGGAAGTTGTCCCACATCGCGCTCAGGGTGTCCGTGCCAACTCCCTGGGGGATGCCACGACTCGCAGAGCTTTCTGGGACAGCCACCCTTTGCGTTCCTTCCCTGCCTCCTGTAGACACTGGATCCGCTGGGGCTGTCTGTGCTTTGTGGGCCATCCCCCTTGGTGACCCGTGACCCCGTTCTCCCACCTGGCTCCAGGTCACCTGCAGACTTTGGGAAACTGTCCTCTGACCTTCTCCTCGGGGCCTGTGAAGCAGACGGAAGCCCCCGCTGAGCCGGCCCCGCGCGCCCTCAGGCCTTGCCCGCTCATTCTTGGGTCTTCTGACCTGCTGCTCGCGTTGTCCCCGCGCCGGAAGCCCCTGCCCCCGCGTCAGCCTCTCTGTGTTGCTCCGCAGGGCCTGATGCACTCCAGCGGCCCGGTGGGCCGGCACCGGCAGCTGACCCTGGTTCTGGAGGGGGAGCTCTACCTCATCCCTTTCGCCCTCCTGAAGGGAAGCTCCTCCAACGAGTACCTCTACGAGCGCTTCGGCCTTGTCGCCGTCCCCTCCCTCCGCTCCCTCAGCCCGCAGTCCAAGGTAACACGCAGCACGCTTGGGGGTCTCGAGGCCCAGTCCGCCCAGACTCGGCTGTGTTATTAAGGCCTAGGCTGTGATCTCCTCAAAAGTGTCGATTTTACGGTTTGCTCCCAGGTAGGTGACTTTAGAGTAGGTCTATCCCAAGGACAGGCCCCATGACCCCTGCCTGGCAGCTCTTTACTACCTCAGGAAGCTGTGATTTTTCACATTTCCTTCTCAGTTTCTCTGCTGTGACATCAGGGTCATGAGCTGCTTAGAGGCACAAAGCCAGGCCTGAGGCCCGACTGGGCACCTGAGGGAGCTGTCGCCCCCGTTCACACACGACACCCAGTGAGGCACAGCAGTTGCCGTGCCGCTCGCCCCGGCCCTCCAGCTGACCGCTGGCTGGGCACCAGGCGCTGCCACAGGCAGAGGCAGCGGACGGGGAGAGCGGTGTCAAGGGGAAGAGAGCCCAGTATGCCACTCAAGTCTCATTTAGCAAGCAAAGTCGGTCTGGAAAGAAACATCTGTGAAAATCAAGAGGGCAGCAGCGGGCCGTCCACAGTCACGGGTCCCACCCTACAGCTGCCCGGCCCTGCCCACCTGGGGAGAGAGACTTTGGAGCCAACCCCGAATCCTCTTCCCCTTCTCCAGACTCTCCTAGGCCGGGTCAGGAGCCGAGGCTGCAGGCCACGTGTGAGGGCAGCCGCCACGGACCTGTCTTGGCCTCTTTGTTGACTGTGGCCATTGGCATGGTCTAACAGGGACCAGTTTCTGCCTCACAAGTTTTTGATCTTAATTTTGACCACTTTTGTTGCTTTATAGTACTTTTCTCATGAGATGGAATCAGTTCAAAGTGAAAGAAATTATTTCCTCCGAGTTTCTCAACTTTCCGTGGCTGACTGTGACTCCCAGAATCCCAGATGTGCAGCAAGCTGACCTGGGGCTGCCGCTGCCCAGCGCCCCCCACGCCTGCTCACAGCAGCGCCCTGGGTGTCAGGTGCTGCCACCTCCAGAAAGCTGCTATTTTGCTGACAGGGGTCAGTTAGCTATTTGCCAACTGAGTCAGGGATTCGGAGGGTCCCGTCTCCTGACAGGTGCCAGCTGTTTCTCTTGCCCAGAGTTTAAGGCGTCACTAAGCAGGGGCATCAAAAAGTTGTTTTGAAATAACTTGATACTTGAGTTTCTCAAAAAGGTATCAAAAGTCATCATGGGGAAAAATCAGAAGATATTGCTTCTTTATGCTGGTTTCACGATTCAGTGGTATTTTTCATTTGCAGCGTATAAGGTGGAAGGGAACTATCTATCATCTTCTCAGTACCCAGAGCTTCTGAAGGACTGAATTTCCCGAGAGTGACTTGCTTTTTTGCACAATTTAAACAAAGTCGCTCCTCAAAGTCCCTGACGTATCAGGAGCAGGTTCTCCTCTTACTTAAGGGCGGTGCAGTCTCAGGGCAGGCTGGCAGTCTGGGACACCACGGCCTCTGCACGAGCTGTCAGCTCAGGGCCTCCTCCCCCAGTCCTCGCAGGACTGACGACAGGAAGTGGCCCTCCTGCCATCCTGTCCTGTTTCTAAAACTTGTCATGACAGCTGTGATTCTCAGTAAGTCAGGCACCTGTGTCAAGATGATGTGGAGTAATTAGAGTGAGTGAGGTTACTGGGGGCACGGGGGGCCCGAGCAAGACGCAGCAGGTGGCAGAGAGCTGGCACCCCTGTGCTCGGCCAGCTGCTGGGGCAGCCTGGCTGTTCTGTCTGACGGGTGGTCTGCTTGTTGTCCCCTCCTAGTCTCACCTGAGGAAGAACCCGCCCGCCTACTCCAGCTCCACGTCCATGGCGGCTGTCATTGGCAACCCCAAGCTCCCGTCGGCTGTGATGGACAGGTGGCTGTGGGGGCCGATGCCATCGGCAGAGGAGGAAGCCTACATGGTGTCCGAGCTGCTGGGCTGCCAGCCCCTGGTAGGCAGCGTGGCCACCAAGGAGAGGGTCATGAGTGCCCTGACCCAGGCGGAGTGCGTCCACTTTGCCACCCACATCTCTTGGAAACTGTCAGCCCTGGTCCTCACGCCCAGCGTGGACGGCAACCCCGGCAGCAGCAAGAGCTCCTTCGGCCACCCTTACACGATCCCCGAGTCCCTGCAGGTGCAGGACGACGCCAGCGACGGGGAGAGCATCTCGGACTGCCCGCCCCTGCAGGAGCTGCTGCTCACGGCCGCCGACGTCCTGGACCTGCGGCTGCCCGTGAAGCTGGTGGTGCTCGGCTCCTCCCAGGAGTCCAACAGCAAAGTCACGGCTGACGGCGTCATCGCGCTGACACGGGCCTTCCTAGCCGCCGGCGCACAGTGTGTCCTGGTGTCTTTGTGGCCTGTGCCGGTGGCTGCTTCCAAGATGTTTATCCACGCCTTCTACTCATCCCTGCTGAACGGCCTGAAGGCCAGTGCTGCCCTGGGGGAGGCCATGAAGGCCGTGCAGAGCAGCAAGGCCTTCTCGCACCCCTCGCACTGGGCAGGTGGGTGCGCGGGCCCCGCTCCACAGCTGGGGACGGGGAGGGAAGGGCAGGGCCAGCCACACAAGATTCAGGGAGAGACCTGTGTGTCGAGTCCCTTACCTTCTGCCAAACGAGTTTTTTCCTACTATGGCATGAAGGTCATCTTTTAGAGCAGGGAGCAGCAGAACCGTTCACCATCAGAGTGAGTGTGAAACTCCTGATACTAGTGCACACGGGATGACCTATTTTATGGCACCCCCATTTAAACAGTGACTGTAGAAAAGGTGTGTGGTGGAAAGACTAGATTTGGTCATCAGAAGACTTAGGATTGATCTAGCTCCATGTCTTGGCTGTGTGACCTGAAATAAGATATTTAGCCTCTCTGAACCTCGGTGTCCTCAGCAATAACAAGGAGATGATGGTGGCGGTGCTGATGATACCGCCCTACCCCCATCTGAGAGGATGTGTAAGGAGTGTACTGAACGTCTTGTGACGTGTGGGGCCCTGCACGTTCTGGAAGACCAACAATGCTCGCTGTTAGTGCGCCTGCCTGCAGAGGGCTCAAAGGATCTGGGCAGCGAAGGGACGATGTGTCTGGGACAATGGTCCCAGGAGAGTGAGAAGGCAGGCACCCAGCCTGTGTTCAGAGCCGCCTCTCAGCTCTGAACAACGCCCTGCCTCCCGTGGGGTCCCCGCGGGAAGCGTGTCCACAGCAGCCCCGAGGGGCTCCGCCGTGCAGGAGACCCTCCTCAGTGCAGACCGAACCCTGGGCCTGCTCCCTCACCGGCCCCTCCCCAGCCAGGGCCGGCCACACCTCACGGTCCTTTGGTCTGTGTCCTCTCTCAGCATTGGCCCCTGCCACTCCCCAGGCAGTGCCAAAGGCCCAGCAGTGGGTAACGGTGGTCCTGACCCGTACAGCAGAGTATCTGAAAGTGTCTTAAACCTTGGGAGACAGAGAAACACCAGAAAATACTATTTTCTTAAAATAAATCCAGCTGACATGTTCTGATACTGCTGGTGTCACCTTCCAGAGCTGGGGAAGCCCTGCGGTGGAGCCTGGTGTCGGCAGGCCCAGCCAGCCGGCAGACCATGTGGCTGCAGGGGCCACTGCCCACAGGCCCGCCCAGGCCCAGGTGGATGGGCCAGCTTGTTGAGAAATGGAAACATTTTGATTAATTCACAAACACAACAGGGTATTGCAAAGAGCTATACAAAAAACAACAGAATGTATCCTGTTTCCTAGAGTGGCTGAAGAGAAACGTTCAGTTGGTCCAGCAGGCACAGACCTGGCGTGCTTTTCTGTGTTTCTGCCAGGGGGAGGGTGGGCTGGCCATGTTGCTACCCTGCTTCCGCTCCCAGGAGACACAGAACTCAGAGGGGATCCTGCCGGATTCCATTACTGGTCTCATCACACGATGCATGTTTTATGCTCCTGGCAGTCAGAGGGGGTGTGGGGCCCCACTGAGTCCCACAGAACGTACCGCAGGGTTGTGGGAACCTAGGCCCTCCACCTGGCTGTTCCTTCCTGAAAGGGCTCCTTCCCCTATGTGTGGGTCTCCACCATGTACCTGCAGACACGGGAGTTTTGAAAAGGGTCTTTGTTTGGTTTTACTGATGGACAATATAAAAGTCACACCTTTGCTCTGGGAGAAACAGTTTTTAATGATACTGCCCTCTTATCTTTAAAACAGCTCATTCTCTTAGAAGCCCTTTCCCTATATGATTTGGGGGCAGGTTGGTCCCAAAGTTGCTCAGGGACTTAAGGAAACTGCTTCCCCTGGCCCTGTTTCGGAAGGGCATGCTGGGAAAAGAGCTGGGAGAGCCAGGACAGGGACGCAGGGACGCGGGTGCTCTCCAGCCGTGCTAGTCTTTCCCAGCCCAGGCTATTTGCCGCTTCTGAGAACTGGAGGGAAGCTGCCGCCTCTGTGACCCCCTCCTCCGCTGGCCCAAAAGAGGAGATGAGCACACACACTCCTGCCCTCCACTACGTTCCCTCCTACAAGGCCTGGGGACAGACAGACGCGGATTTCAGGGAAAGCAAGGCAGAGCATTCCTTGGGAGGGTGGGCTGAGCCAGGGAAGGGCCCAGGGCTTTGGGGCCTCGGAGACCACTGGCCTTTCCCACCATCACTCCCGGTGGCTGTGAGGCAGGCAGTGCTACCTCCCGAGCTGCTCTCTGCAAACAGCATGCCCCACTTACCTGAACAGCTAAATAATGTCGATTCTTGAAAGAGCACAAAAGGTGCCACGTCGCCATCCAGTGAGTTAGATGCCCCCAGTCCACCTGTGAGCAGCTCTCCTGCCTGGCCCTGCCCTTTCTGCGGGTGAATCGTGAGGCCTCAGTGAGCCATAGAAACCGGGGGGTGGGGGGTGAGGGTCCCCAGCCGCCCACTGAGGTGCCCTCCCGTGCTCTCCACAGGGTTCCTGCTCATCGGGAGCGACGTTAAGCTGAACAGTCCCTCCTCGCTCATCGGCCAGGCCCTCACAGAGATCCTGCAGCACCCGGAGCGCGCGCGGGACGCCCTGCGGGTGCTGCTGCACCTGGTAAGGGGGCCGGGGCTGTGTGAGAAGGGGAGGGGCTGGGTTTTCCTGCCACTGGGACACGAGCAGGTGGAGGACACCTCGACTGGGGCTTTCTCTAGGACAGCGCTGACCGGCTTCTGCAGACGTCCCCAGGGTGAGCCCACGGGTCTGAGGGGTAGGCACCATGTGCAGTGTCATCTAGGACCCACACCCTAGCTGCTCCAGGGCATGGGGCTTTGGGGAGGTCACTTTGGCTCTCTGAGCCTCAGTTTCCTCATCTGGAAGGGGGATGATAAAACTTTAACATTTCAAGATCACTGTGAGAAAATGTAAGCACCTGGCACATAGCAGAGTCCCGGTAGCTGGGCGATGTTAATATTTTGTAATCAGATGACACCAGTCCTCCCCTGAACTCGGCTGGAAGAGCCCAAGTCTGAGCATGCCTGGCCAGCCTGCCCAGCTCTGTGGAGCCGGGTGAGGGAACACACGGAGGCCCCATGTCCTCATCTGCACATTTACAAGTTATAAATTGAGTCAAGAAATGGTGACATAAACTTGTTCTATTTTTCCACCTTGGTAACAACCTGGCTGGAAGGCAGTTTCAAATAACGTAGAGTTCTGTGCCAGAAAGACCAGCCCAGGCCCAGCCCGGGAGCCCCGAGAGCATGGCACACAGCCAGCCACATCCAAGCTCTGTCCAAACCTGGTGTAGACAGCCGCCCCTTGGCGACCTTGTAGGCCGGTGGCTGCACACGTCCTGGCCCCGTCCCTCCTCAAGACAGAGGACCTGGGGCAGAGTCCGCACAGGGCTGGGAGTGGGCTGGCGTCTGGGTTCCAGGTGGGCACGTCCCCTTGGCCATGCAAGCTTCTTGCCTCGTGGGGAGGGCCCATGCAGGGTCTAGAACCCTCATGCCTGGGCACGGGTGTGGCAGCTCCCAGTGTACTTCTGACAGTAGACGAGTCATGCCCACGTCTTAAGCTTCAGTTCTGCCAGAACTGTTTCCTCAGGCCTGAGGGTAGTTGGCCTGTGGACAAGTTAGGACTGCCCTGCCCCGCACTCCTCCCGCAGCTCTCGAGCCAGGCCCGAGGTAACCCTTCCGGACAGCGTTGGGAGCTGTCTCCACTGATGTTCCCCTGGGTCTGCAAACTGCCCAGAGCCTTTCAGTTGCTCAGCACTAGGTCCCTTCTCAGCTCCCTGTCACCCCCAAAAGTCCCTCCATACTTGCCACCGGCCAGACTGCTTTTCTTGGTTGGTGGAACTACACTCTCTACTCACTAGGCGTCCTTCTCCCGGGCCGGGCCTCAGCTGCCCCCACTCAGCCTTGAGGACCCTACGGCACATTTGAGGGTTTTCTCTTCTCCCTTGGCTTTGTCTCCTGGAGTGGCTGTGGCAGCCATGGGTCAAGTTCACCGGCTCCTACCTTCTTCTAACTGCCCTGGGTCTCCTTTGCTCCAGTGGACAGCGTGTCTCTGAGGCCCTTGCAGCCCAGGGGACACGGGGGCTGGTCATCTGTCCTGCCCAGGAAGGCTCGCTGCCTCTTGGCTGGTGCGAGTGCACACTTCTTCCTGCTGGGGACCCCTGGGCCCTGGCATCCGTGTTTCACTGCAAGAAAAGCCTGGGGTGACATTTTGGACAACTGTCATGCCCCTCCAGAGAGAGCACATGTGCCTCAAGGGCGTTCAGCAGCTCAGGATGGACAGAGCTCCCTGTGGCGAGGCCTGCAGGGGGCCGGGTGAAGGCTGTTTGCGGTGTTGTCGAAATGCTCCCGCAGGAGAGTTAACATCGCAGTTACTTGAGCGAATGCAGCCACCGGTGCCAGGCAGGAGGACAGGAGGGACACTTCATGGCAGAGGGGAGGAGAGGCGTGGGCTCCAGAGGCCAGCACTAAAGGATGAGGGATGAGTCGGGAAGAAGGGCGTTGCCAGCCGAGGGCCCGGGACAGGCATGTGTGTTGGGGGCAGGGCTCTGAGCTGGAGGCAGTGAGGGTGTCTTAAAGGGCCTGTGGCTCATCCTGGCTAGTGGGAGCCATTACGTGGTTGGAGGGAGGCACCTGACCTGAGATTTGTTTTCGGACAGATTGCTTTGGTGTCCATGTGGTGGGGAGCCCGGAGCGATGGCCGGCTTAGGGCAGGTCCAGAATTCTTCAGCTGCGCCAGCCCTTGCTGGTTCCGATTATAAATCCTTCCCATCTGCACACGCCCTTGCGATGCCCCAGTGTTGTGTGCTGAGGCCTGGTCACATGGGCTGCCTGGGGTGGCAGCAGTCAGCCCTGCTGGCCACACCGAGAGCCCACACGGCCCTCAAGGCCACACGGAGAGCAACCAGGGCTGGCCGGGTCTCTGACTCACGCCCCGTCGCCCCACCAGGTGGAGAAGTCCCTGCAGCGCATCCAGAACGGGCAGCGCAACGCCATGTACACGTCCCAGCAGAGCGTGGAGAACAAAGTGGGCGGCATCCCCGGCTGGCAGGCCCTCCTCACCGCCGTGGGCTTCCGGCTGGACCCCCCGGCCAGCGGCCTGCCGGCAGCTGTCTTCTTCCCGACCTCCGACCCCGGCGACCGGCTGCAGCAGTGCAGCAGCACCCTCCAGTCCCTGCTGGGTGAGCTGGGCGCGGGCAGGGCGGCCCTTGGGGCTGACAGCAGCCGTGGCCTCCGAATGCTCGGAGTGCTGGAGCTCATTGCGAGGAGTGGCTAGGAGAGCCGGGCACAGCCTGCACTATCTGGAGGAAACATGCCTGTGACCCGATCTTTGCGTCTGCAGCGCTGAGGTGTTTGTGTCGAGCAGACACTGCCTCGGCTCGGCCCCTTCCCAGGACGGCACGAGGTCGTGTGGCACACGCTGCAGCCCACACGGTCGTGGCAGTGTGGCCAGGGGGACGCTGGGTGCTTGACTCGGAGGGGGTGGTGCTGCCTGGGCCCTGAGGTGGGTCCTGGGAACGTGGCTCCACCTAGAGGACTGCAGCAGGGTCAGGACTCGCCCCCCTGCCACCCGCCTTCTTCAGAGACCACGCTCTCCTCTTCCAAATCACACGTGGATGCACATGTCGGCTGTGCCGAGCTTTTGAAAAATTCTACCCATGCTGAGTATTTTGGGCTCTTTCCCCCGGGATGGTGGCAGGATTGTGGGTGCAGAGGCCCCTGATTAACTTCCACTCCCTTTTTCTTGGTTTAGGTCTGCCCAATCCTGCCCTCCAAGCCCTCTGCAAACTCATCACTGCCTCGGAGACGGGTGAGCAGCTCATCAGCCGGGTAAGTGGCGCCCAGGCCTGGGGGCTGTGCCGAGTTGGAAAGGCAGAGGCCTTGGCCCTGAATGGGCCTGCAGGTGAACGTGGTCTCCTGGCCTCTGTGATTAGAAGGAAGAGGCAAGGGCCGGGAGTAAGGGAACAGCCCTCCCTGGCACACGCTAGGTACAGAGGGGAGATTGTCACAGTGTTCTTTCTGAGTGCTGAGCCCCAGGGAATCGAGGGCCTTCAGAAGATGCTCTCGGGCCCCTGTCTACCTGTAGTCCAGGGCACTTCCTGAACTCGCCATGCAGTAGTCTCCTATACTTTGTCATCCCCACCCCCAACTTTTTTAGGTGCCTGACAAGTGTTGCGGCCCCTTCCCTAAGCCAGCAGGAGCACGCCCAGCACACCGGCATGGCTGCAGGTGTCCCGCACTCACTCTCTGGTCACAGTACGCGCCATGCTTGAAACAAAACAGTCACCGAGGCACAGCAGTGAACACACAGCCAACTCTAGCACAAGATACTGCGTAGCAGTGTTTAAAGATGTGCTTTCTTTTAAGAAAATGTAGATCTAATTCTGGAATTTGAGGAGTCTAATTCTTGGCATCATGTAGGCCCTTGGCAGACTCCACGGTGACTGCACCCTGGCCAGTGAGGGTCTGGAACAAGCCCCGGGGGCAGCCTGAATGTAGAAGGTGAAGCAGCCCTTGAGGAGCACAGAGTAGTTTTTTCGGTTTGTGTTAGACTGTAATAATTTGAGAAAGGCACTTACGTTGTTATTAAACACACTTGTCAGCAGGTTTCATTTTAAGCAGTCGTTTTTCTATGTGGAGATACAGCTGCTCCATCTAGGATTAATCTCCACATGCCGAGTGGTGCCAGGAGCCTGCTCTGACCCGGGGCTGTTTCCACTGGGATTTGTAACATAGAGCCACGCAGTGACTTGTCTCCTTGAGTTCCTGCTCATTTTGCAATAAGTGTGTTACACCTCTTGTTGAATAGTATCAGGAAGACACTTCCAGAACGTTGCGTATTGAAACAAACGTCCTGAGCCCAGGTGGTCTAGAGGACTGTGTCCTACAAAAAGAGAAAAGCAAGAATTACATTTGCAGGGCTAGGCTGAGAGTCAAAAAAAACCAGTTGCTTCATTTCTTGCTTTTGGTGAGAGCACAGGGACCTCCTGCCGGATACACTGCCGGGGCCCGGGGAGGTGTCCTGAGCCTTTCCTGACTCGCTCTCAGCCAGGCGCGCTGGTGTACAGAGTGGCCTGCAAACGTCCTGCCGTGCCCCTCCCGCTCGAGCCTCCGCTGGCAGGAAGGGCAGGGCCTGCTGACCCTGAGCCCCTCAACCCGCGCACGTCTGGCCTGGGTGTGGCTGTTCGTTTTCCTGTGTGTCCCCTGCTGACTCTTGCTCCTCTCCCCTCCCGGTCAGAGCCTCGGGCCTGGTGTGGCGCTTCCTAAAGCAGTGATCAGCTCGTGTTGCATAACAGCCTGTGCTTGAGTCTAAACTCTCTTCTTTCTCTCTCTTTTTCTTTCTTTTTCTTATAATCTGCTGGCCGAAGGCTGTTAAAAATATGGTTGGAATGGTGAGTACTACTCTAAGTAGCAACTGTCGTCAGGTGAGCCCCTCAACCCGCCCACCCCCGAGGCCCCCCTCGCGCACTCTGAGCTCGGTGTGCACGCGCTACCCTACCGGAGCCATGCGGGCTGCAAAGCTCAGGCTGGGGCCCAGTGCTGGTGGCCCAGGGCAGCCCATCCCTTTTCTCTGCTCTGGCTCCCCTCCTCCTCCGCCCTTCTTGCATCCTT
This sequence comes from Propithecus coquereli, assembly GCF_000956105.1. Lineage (NCBI taxonomy): Eukaryota > Metazoa > Chordata > Mammalia > Primates > Indriidae > Propithecus > Propithecus coquereli. The sequence goes on from NW_012145634.1 coordinate 2,678,934, forward strand.
GATTTGACCTTTTAAGTTCCACCAGAAGAGCAGGGGCAGAACCAACTTTAAGTGAGTAACACCTTGTGAACCCACACAAGACCCCTGAGGTCACAGACCAGGAAATCTGAACTGCCACGGACACCCGCGTGGGCCACGTGGGCTCCTCCTTGGGGTGCCGAGGCACTGAGATGTAATGCTGGCTCCTCTTCACCATTTCTTGCAAGATCCTAAAGATGACTTAAATAACTAAGTAAAAATGGAGGGAGGTGACCAGTCCCCTAATACACCCCCTTCCACTCCCCAAGCCCTGATGCAAGGCTGGAAGCAGAACCCTGACTGCGCCGTCCGGGCCCCAGGAGGCCACACAGCCTCTTGTCCCACGAGCTTCCCACAGAGAGAACAGTAGGACACTAGGTATGAAGGCACCTTAGAAAGAATCTCAAATCCTGTACGCGTAAGGTGAGAGGGTCGTTACTGATGCCAATGACAGGTGACACGAGAGTAACTCGGGTCAAGTCCTGAGGGGGCCGGAGGGACCGAGACAGTGGGCATGGCGGGGCTCACGTCTGGCCTCCTCCTCAGCTCCACCAGGTGCTGGTCCAGTTCCAGGCCGGCGAGAAGGAGCAGGACTTCGCTGCGGTTCCCATCCAGGTCTCCATCAGTGTCCAGCTGTGGCGGCTCCCGGGATGTCACGAATTCCTGGCGGCTCTAGGTAGGACGGAGCATCCTGGATTTAATGAGTCTCTTTAATTTATTTTTCTAAATCTGTTTTTCCTCCTGGTTTCTGTTGGGTAAAGCTGACAGACCCTTAAGGGTCTTATCTCGATGCTTTCTTAGATATTTTATTATTTTAAAGTAGTTAAAGATTCTAGTGCTTTCGCGCGATTCCCAAAGGGCCCTCAGCTTTGTCCCATTTCCCCTGCACGGGATTCCATCTTGCTCATTCGCACGCAAGGCCTTCATATGAATCCGCTGGATTCCAGCATTGCTGCAGGTCAAGCATGATTAGGAGCTAAAGAAAATCAAAATTAGAGTTATAAAATAATAGTTTCAGTACTGGTCTCTGTCACTGGCTGCTGGAAACTGGCAGGAAAACAATAGTATCGAAGCCACCTCTGACCGACCACCGGCACCCAGAATTGAACACGGCAGCGTCGTGGTCAGTCCAGGGCGCTCGCTTTCCCCTTCTCACCATTTGTGACGTGCCGACACAGCACCTGCCATGCCGCTTTCAGCAGGTGCGTTTGTGGATAGAACATAAGAGGCTCTGAGCCTCTCTCCTGCTCCCCACATAAGTGCCTGGTGACTTGCCTGGGAGCCATTTCCTCCACAGCTTTCTTTCGAACACTGTGATGCGTCAGGCAACGCTGCAGGCGCCGGAGATGCAGCAGTGGGCAAAAGACAAAGCCGTGCCCGTCTCGAGTTTGTCTGCTAGTGGGAGTACGGGAGCAAACTCAATGCGTCCAGCAGCCAGCGGAGCACCCTAGAGGTGAAGGAGCCCTAGACGGCAGAAGCAGGGGCAGGGGAGCCAGGGGACTGGGCTGGGGCGGGGAGAGGAGGCAGCGGGCAGGTCCTGTGGGCCTAGGCCAGAGGAAGCCTTTGGAGTTTAACCCGAGGCAAGCGGACGGTCTTGGGAGCGTGACACAGTCTGACTTCACTGTACAGGGATGAGCCATCAGGCGTGGCAGGGCAGCGAATCCTTAGAAAGGAATTTTTCTTCCCACTTGTGAAGTGTGAGTGTTCAGTGTTGGGCCATCTTGTCTAACCTTGTTGTGTGACCTTTCCCAGCCCACCGCAGCTTTGGGCTGGCTCCGTTTGTTTTCAGACACCTTGTGTCTTTTGAAGGGAAGAAGGAACCCACAAAGTTTCATCGGGGCTCTGCACCCCTGCATTAGACACTTGGCATCCTTTAAGAGTTGGACTACTTGTTCTTTCTCCTGTGGATCTAAATCAGTCTTCTTGGTATAACCACAGTAAATTTATTCCTAAATTGATGTGGCCGGTAGCCAATGGAGGCAGGAGTGAGAAAGGCCAGTTCACACCCAGGGCGGTTCTGTCTTCACTTCTGTGACAGGTTTCTTGGGGCCAGGGACGCAGGTGAGCCAGCAAGAGGACAAAGCCAAGACCGTTCTGTATAAAGGTAGCTCCTTCCTCACACCGGGCTGGAGCCTCCCTCCCCGGATGTATCAAGGGGAACAGTCCAGAAGGAAACCCCCAAAATCTTGGCCCTCTCCGAGGCTGGGACCGTGCGTGCACTACTCCACACTCTCCACGTTCCGCTGATACTCAGAGGCGAGCCAGTGTGCACACCGCAGTTGTTAAGTCCTCCCTGAGAGCTGCAGGAGGAAAGTGGCCTCCCACAGGCCGGGCATCTGGACAAGCGGCTCCGCTGCTGCTCCGCTGCTCCTCCGGGCCTCGGGCCTTGCCAGTGGGCGCCACCGCCAACACTCACCACAGGGCTGCAGGGATCGAGAGGACTCCGTTCTATTGAAGCCACCGATTTAAATCATTTTGGTGAAAGTAGAGGTTTCTAATGGAAACTATGTTTATTAGTTATTAAATGCTGAATTCTCTGAAACCTTCCTCTTGCTTTCAGAGAGGAAAACGTCCCATAGTGACCAGAATGCCAAGTGGCTCCTCCAGGGAACCTAGCTCTAAAGGGAATGACAGCGTCAGACCAGTATCGCAATCCTGGAGTGAGAACAGGAAGGAACGATGGAGGGGGGGAGCGGGGGCTTGGCAGGGCACAGATGTCTCCTCGGGTGACGACGCTCAGCTGTGCAGTCATGACACGCGCAGCATGCTCACGATAGCGGCACTGTGTATACAGGTCCCTGTTATTTTCACGTCACAGGTGCCCTGTCCCCGGGGGGCTTAGCACCAGGTGTTCTGCACTGCTTCAGGTGGGGCTCAGAGATCTACCAAGGGAGGCTGAGTAAAGATTTTCCATGCTGAAGACTCTTCAGGCCCTAAATTCTTGCTTGGTGGTCCCTGTCTGTGGCACAGATCTGTCACTGGCCACGGTGTCTGTGTCTGGCTTCTCCCCAGGGAGACGTGCTTGTTGGGTGCCTCTATAATGTCTCTTGATAAGTCTCAGTGCCATGTCAACAGCTCGTTAGCCAGCTTCTTGCTCAGGAAGCTCTGTGCCCTTTGTTGTACCCACTCTGGTCTCAATAGAATCATCAGAGTTGGGGAGCAGCACCCCTGGGCTTTGGCAGAGGCAGCATGGAGTCCCTGCAGAGCGGTTCAGCCGGGAACGCAGATTCTCTGTGGTCAGAGCTCACTTGAAAGCCCACAGCGGCGATGCTGAACGTGAATGAAGACATCGTCCTTGCCTTTGAGAGCTTTCCACGCACCAGCCTTAAATTTCGGTCCTAATGCCGAACCAAGTGGCCAGATTTTGTCCTGGACAGTCTTTTTTTTTTGAGACAGAGTCTCACTCTTTTGCCTGGGCTAGAGTGAGTGCCATGGCGTCAGCCTAGCTCACAGAAACCTCACAATCCTGGGCTCAATCAATCCTTCTGCCTCAGCCTCCCGAGTAGCTGGGACTATAGGCATGCGCCACCATGCCCGGCCTGTCCTGGACAGTCTTTAAGTAGACTGTTCTCCCGTGAGAGAATGGAAAAAACAACAAAATATTAATGAGTCTAAGTTCTGGTCCCCAGCTCTCAAGAACAGTCCACGGTGCCCTATGAAGGGGCAGGGGGACCTGCACACGCAGCACGTGGGGCTGCGCCGAGTGGCTGTTCCAGGTGAGGCAGCCTGGCCCTGTCCAGTCACATGACTAGCCACACGCAGACAGGGAGAGGCGCAGACCGGACGCTTGCTGAAGGGGCTTGCGGGTGTTCCCACAAAATTGTCCAAGGAGCCCTGCAGCTGCAATCGTGTTGAGGATATGAGATCTTCCCTGAGGAAGCAGATGCTTCTATTTCTTGCTCCTCTAGGTTTTGATCTCTGTGAAGTTGGTCAGGAGGAAGTCATCCTGAAAACAGGGAAGCAAGCCAACCGCCGGACCGTGCACTTCGCGCTCCAGTCCCTGCTGTCGCTCTTCGGTAAGGCGCACCCTCAGCGCCACCCCTGCCACGCCCCCCGGGGCTGAACCAGCACAAACATGGTTTTGTGTATGTGCTAGGGACTGTTCAAGAGCAGCAAACAGAAACTCCCTGCTCCCCTGGAACTTACAGTCAGCGCGGGAGACAGTCAAAATGCATGTAGTGTGTAGTATGTACGCGGGGCTGACAAGTGCCGGCAGGAAAAGCAAAGCAGGGTAGGGCACCAGAAGGGGAGAGGGTTGCAGCAGAGCGGGTAGGATGTGGTGACCATGCCTGTCCCTCTGCGGGGCCTGGCAGGAGCCCAGGTCACGTGGGCCTGAGGGGACACCCAGCTTGGCCTGTGTTCTCGAGGGCCGAGCTGGCTGCAGAGTGAAGGGTCCGGCAGGGGCCATGGTTTGCAGGCAGGACCAACAGGATCTACTAAAGGATGTGTGTCACAGCAGAAAGGGGCACCTGCTTTTTGGAACGACTGCCAGAGCGGGATTGCCTTGGCTGAGGCAGGGAAGTGTCGGGAGGAACGGGTTTGAGTTCCACCCCAGATACGTTCAGTACTGAAATGTCTGTGAGACACATTCACAGGCAGCTGGTTATGTGGTTTGGAGCTCAGTGGGGGCCAGTGCAGAGATACGTGCAGGTCAGAGGGTAGGAGGAGAGGCAGTCCTGAGAGCGAGTGGATGACTCCCGAGGGGTTTGCCGGCACAGGGGGTGATGGGATGGAGCTGGGGGGAACGTTGCAGGTTGCTCACAGGCAGCCCTGCCCAGAGCAGGAAGGCAGACGTGGGGTCCCTCTGTGGCCCCCACCCCATGTGACAGGGAGCAGACTAGGGACAGGCAGAGGTGGTGGAGGTCCGGGGCGTGTGTAACTGTAAGCTTGCCTCGGTGTTTTGTCCCTATGTGAGGTTTACTACTTTTTCCAACACGGCCGTGTTTATCAGGATTGTAAGATGAATTCAAGTAATACAGGCAAGTAGCACTTGCATTAATTCTTTGCTAGCGTCTACGCATATAAGGATGGTTTGTGATTCTGAAAGAAAAACCAAAACCATATAGAATTCTAACCACTCTTTGGGCACTCCCATTTTGTGCTTAGATTCTACCGAGCTACCCAAGCGCCTCAGCCTCGACAGCTCCTCCTCCCTGGAGTCTCTGGCTTCGGCCCAGTCTGTTTCCAATGCCCTGCCCTTGGGCTACCAGCACCCTCCCTTCTCTCCCACGGGTGCGGACAGCATCGCCTCGGACGCCATCTCCGTGTACAGCCTGAGCTCCATCGCCTCCTCCATGAGCTTCGTCTCCAAGCCCGAGGCGGGGTCAGAGGGTGGAGGCCCCAGAGGACGGCAGGACCACGACAGGTCCAAGAGTGCTGCTTACCCGCAGCAGCGATCCACCCTGCCCCGGAGCCAGCTGTCTCCCCAGACCCGCCCTGCAGGCAACAAAGAGGAAGAAGAATACGAAGGGTTTTCCATCATCAGTACCGAGCCTTTGGCGGCCTACCAAGAAAACAAGACGACTCGCTTCTCGCCAGAGCACAAACAACCCAGAGCCGGGACCGCTGAGGCTGTGAAAGTTTCGGTGAGCTCCAAGGGCAGTGTAAGCACTCCAAATTCTCCAGTTAAAATGACCCTCATTCCGAGCCCTAACTCACCCTTCCAAAAGGTTGGAAAACTAGCAAGTTCCGACACAGGAGAATCGGATCAGTCTAGCACAGAAACAGATAGTACCGTGAAATCCCAAGAAGAAAGCAACCCAAAGCTTGATCCACAAGAGTTAGCTCAGAAGATTCTAGAGGAGACGCAAAGTCATCTCATTGCAGTAGAGCGTCTTCAGAGGAGCGGCAGTCAGGTGAGCAAGAATAATAATCCGGAAGACAGCATCTCGGTGCCAAACAGCGCCACCGTCTTCAGAGCGTCAGAAACAAGTGCATTCAGCAAGCCCGTCCTCTCCCATCAGAAGAGTCAGCCGTCACCAGTTACTGTCAAACCAAAGCCCCCAGCCAGGAGCTCATCCCTCCCCAAGGTGAGTTCTGGATACAGCAGTCCCACCACCTCCGAGACGTCCATCAAAGACAGCCTGGGCCCGCACAGTGGCCGGCCGTCGCCGGGCTCCGACTCCCAGACTTCCCTGACGGACCAGCCTGTCTTTAAACTGAAGTATCCCAGCTCTCCGTACAGTGCTCACATTTCCAAATCACCAAGGAACATGTCCCCAAGCTCTGGCCATCAGTCTCCTGCTGGCAGTGCCCCATCCCCAGCTCTCTCCTACTCCTCAGCTGGTTCCGCTCGTTCGAGTCCAGCTGATGCTCCTGACATAGACAAACTGAAAATGGCAGCCATTGACGAGAAGGTACAGGCCGTCCACAACCTGAAGATGTTTTGGCAGAGCACACCCCAACATTCCACAGGACCAATGAAAATCTTCCGTGGGACCCCTGGAACAGTGACTTCCAAAAGAGATGTCCTCAGTCTATTAAATCTGTCACCACGGCACAAGAAAGAGGAAGCAGTAGATAAGCTTGAACTTAAGGAGCTGTCTTTGCAGCAACGTGAGGAAGCACCACAAAAAGCCCCTCCCAATGGCCACTGGCGCACCGAGACCACCACGCTGAGCACGCTGCCGCTGCCCACGGGCCCTCCTGCTGGAGCCCCTGCGCGCCCTTTGAGACTTCCTTCTGGAAACGGCTACAAGTTCCTGTCCCCGGGAAGATTTTTTCCTTCTTCCAAATGCTAAAGCATCTTTTATACCCACCGACTCAGAGTGCAGCAGCCCACAGACAGGGGCTTGGTGTTCACTTCGGCCGGTTCCCTCGTCTGGGTGCAGCCATCCCACATGGCCACCAGGGTGTGCTCTCTGGGTGAGGCGCACCTCCATGCCCAAAGGCCACCACACACACACACACACACACTGGTGGCTTCTCTGGACCTCTGGGCCAGATTCACCAAAAGCCAGGACTTCTGTGGGATCAGTGTAGGAGGCTCATGGAATTTTCTACACACTTCACCAAATGTTTACCTTTAAACTCCCTGCTTCTCATCTTTGATATGATTCTTCAACAGGATTTTGTACAAAAATGGTCACGGTTCTGGGGTGGGGAGAGGAGAGGGAGCACATATTTTGCTAAGAGGTGTATATGCAGTACCTTTTATACACAGAAATACAAATAGAGCTTTTTTTAAGGCTTTCAGGTGCTGGTTGGGGGTGGGATATATAAAATATAAGTTGAATTCTACATGAAAGTGTTATATTAGCCAAAAACAGAATAATGGTTTAGAAAATGCCAATGATTTGTATTAAATTGTATCAATTCTGGTCTTATGATAGTGTAACATCACAGCAACGATGCAATAATTCATGCTGAAACCACGCTTCCAGCCTCAGCTGCTCTGCTCCATTGAGCTCTGCAAACACCCTTTGGGCCCCACTGTCAGCCAAACTTGAATTTTCTTAAAAAATTTATGTAACTCTTATCCAGGCATTTTAGAACTATGCAATTGTGATTTAAAATGCAACTTTGTGCTTTTAAAACATTGACCTTTTTTGTACATGGATGAACAACTTGGTTTTATTATCAACAGTACTCTGCATTTATAGCTATTATTTTTAAAAGCTCAAAAATTTTTTTAAAATGTCAAATTTTGAATAGTCATCAATAAGTAATTATCAAGTTTGGAGGAAAAGGTTGAAATTACTCAGTTTCCTTATAAGCAAAAAAAAAAAAAAAAAAAAGAAAAAAAATCCCTTGTCTAACTAGATTTAACCAGAATCTAGCCTTTTAGCTCCTATTCCCTTTTATTACCTGCTTAATTTTATTCTCTTCTCCCAGCTCCAGGCCCCTCAGACCTCTTCTTTCTAAATCCACTGCTAGGTTCCCACAGTCCAAGCACCCACCTCCATGAGCTGCACCCTCGTCTTCCTCATGGCTGGCGTCCCCTTGCTCCTGCTGAGGGACAAGCCCACTCCCCGACCGCGGAAGACTGATGTCTGTATCCTGAGAAGCAGGGGACCTTCTGCTGGGATATGCATCTGAATTACTGCTAAACAAGGAAAGGGATAAGGGGGACTGTTCCTACAGCTCGGACAGTGTGCTTCAGTTATTGCCAGCCTGGGGCAAGACAAGGGAATAGGCCAATTAGAGGTAACCATTAATTTATTTTAATAAAGAAATGAAATGCTAAAAATCACATTAGTACTAAGTTTAGTTGGAGAATTTAAGTAAGTCGGTTTTGTTTTTTTAGAGAGACGGTCTCACTCTGTCGCCCAGGCTAGACTGCAGTGGTGTCATCATAGCTCACTGCAGCCTCAAACTCCTGGGCTCAAGTGATCCTCCTGCCTCAGCGTCCCGAATAGCTGTGACTACAGGCACATGCCACCATGCCTGGCTAAGTTTTAAATATCTTTTTATAGAGATGAGGTTTCACTATGTCGCCTAGGCTGGTCTTAATCTCATGGGCTCAAGTGATCCTCCCGCCTCGGCCTCACAAAGTGCTGGGATTATAGGCATGAGCCACTATGCCCGGCCTACATAAGTATCTTTTAGGTGATTCTAAAATTAAAATTCTACCACCTTCACTGTGAGGTTCTATCACACAAAGGTGGGCAGCCGCCTGGCCCAGGACACCAGCAACACATGGGGTGAACATGAGGGGCCTGGCCGGAGGGACACTTATATCAAGACCCCAGGTGGAATTTTAACCTTGGGTAGTATCTCACTTTAGAAGCACACACTGACCATTTCACCTGCTCCTCAGTGTACTCCTCTGAAAAGAAAAAGGATAATATTTATCCAGTTTGTGGTGTTGTCCTGAGCTACATCACAGAGATTTTTCGTTTAACTCAACAGCTAACAATAAGGATGTCACATTCTAACCCTGGTCCCAACACTAAAAACAGAAATACTTTATAAAGAAACAAGCAACTATGAGAATGTCTTTATGTTAGTAGGGAAAAAATGGTAATAAAAGTACCAGAGTAGCAAATGAAAGCCAAATTTATAGCACTGTGCATTTAGCAAAATCAGGTCCTCAACAATAAAAAATAAACCTCAAATTTCTAACTCCCTATGTGGACGGTTGCTGTCCCTTTCTCAGCAAAGCTCTCACAGCCTCTTTCCCAAGTGCCAAGGATCCCTGGAGTGAAGGACCGGGGTCCCGATTTGCCCCCCTCTAGCCAACACCCTCCACCGCCCGGACCGCTGCCTGTGCTTCTCAAGCCAGCTAGGAGGCCTTGTGGACTCTAACCTGGTTTTGTCCTAGGTACATTGTTGTTTAGGTTTCATATTGAACGGCCAAATGGTATATGTGATTTTTTTTTGTCCTAGATACAAATTTCAATGAAGGGAAAACAAAGGTGATAAAATGATAGGCCCAATCTAAAGATCACTGTAGTCGCCACTTCTGTATGTTACTCTCAGTCTTGGTGTTTCTGTATGACTGAAATGGATGTAAAAATCATAACATCAAAGTGAATTTTTCAGGCTACACTGTAAAAAGTATGCACTTAAAATTCTGAGCAATTGTATGATCCACAAAGGTTTCTTTGTATAGATCAGGGGTTGGCAACTATGACCCACAGGCTAAATTTGGTCAGTCGTCTGGTTTTTTACGGCCATGAGCTAAGAATGGATTTTACCTTTTTAAATGGTTATATAAGGACCTACATAATATTCTTGATTTTGCCTCTTGGCCCCCACAGCCAAAAATATCTAGTACCTGGCCTTTTAAGAAAAAGTCTGCTGACTCCTGGCATAGATGACAGAAAACATAACTGGAACAATATTTTGTTTCTACAACCTAGGAAGAGGGCGTGTAGTGGCTACGTTGGCTGTTATACCTGGGCCCGAGCATTGAGGCCATGTTGACAAAAGCAAATGACTCCTGCAGAGCCACTGGCTCTTTGCCCCACTTGAGAGGAGTCAACAGATATGTGTAACATTTGCAAACATATTTTTTGCTTGCCGTTTGAAGGAAGCATTGGATGTATTTCCTTTTAGCTCAGGAAGCCGGAATGCCCCGCCCCCCTCCACTCTAGCAGATGCAGATGCGCAGAAGACAAGCAGTTCGACTCCCTCTTAGACACCTCGGCACGGCCGCCAATCAAGGGAGTAAACTCTACCATTGAACTACTCAACTACTTGAATGATTTTTAACTAGTCAAAATACCAAGAGAAAATTAGCTACTAAAAATATATTTTGATCCATTTTGATTAATTGATGTGCAGCAAAATGAAATAGTTCTCACCTCAATCCCATTTTTTAAAAGCTCATGGTTCACACTGATACTTGCAGGGTTTCAGCAGGAGACGAGGTGCCACCCACACTATCCTGGCCTGCTCTCGTCTGTCCCAGTGACCCTCCAGTAGGCAGGCACTGTAGTAAGTCCCTGGTCCGTGCATGTCCCTTTGCCTCCCAGCCACGCACACTTGCAGACCCACAAGGAGAACTGTAGCCTTGAGAATTGCAGTTCAGGTTGGAAAAGTACCACGCAATAATCTGGTTTGCTTTTAGTAAGTAGGCAAAAAGTAAAAACTATAATTTTCATCACATATTTTGTTGTTTTATCTCAAATGAGTGTACATGTGGTTTGTGAACTGGGCCCTTGTTTGTGCCAGATCCTTCAGAGATGTTCCACGTCAGGACACCTGTGGTCCCCTCTCCCCTCCTCAGACACCGTCCCCACTTGGCATTCACGTTCCTTATATGCAGTGTTAGCCATCTTTGGCCTATGTGGACTTTTTTGTAAATTACACAGTTTCCAGATGGCATTAAACTTTTTATATTACGAAATTTACCATGTAAAAAGAACTTCATATTTTTATTGAGATTGCTAAGGCACTTGGCCTTCTTCCTTTGTGATTTCAGTGTCTATTAAAGCATGAATTCCCTCAGTTTTAAGTGCTGTATCTGAATCACTTTCTATACACGTTCCACACTTTCTAGGTTTCTTTGCAATACAGAGTGGTCATGTGTCAATAATGAGCACATATCTTTGGAGTTTTATCCTCTTCTGTGAGCTGCAGCCTCACATACGCCAGCTGGAAAGTGCGCAATGGAGCTGTCCTGCCTGTCTCTGGCCCCGAGGCACCCAGTCCCTCTGGTTGTGGGGTGGTTTAGATGGCTAAACCATAGTTGGAGGGCCAGAAAATTCTACAGCTGGATAATTGTTTAGACAAAAACACAGTTCTTCACCACTAGATCCTTATAGCTAAAGAAACTTCCAAGTAAGTGTGTCTCACACTTACATGAAGAAACAGTGAAGAACTAGGCGAATGTGAGTAAATCGAAACAAACACTGACTGTAACAAGAGTAATGTCTCATTTGGGTAACAATACAAAATACCTACGCAAGAATATGTAAGACAACGGAGTTAAAGTGCTGTAAGTTTGGGAAGATAGAGCAGATTATTTTTAGAATAAGTTAATATATTATAATAAGTTAATATGTAAATTAATCGTGTACACACAAATAGAAATAGAAGGTTATATTTCCAAACTAGTTAATGGAAGAGAACTACATCAATTTTTTAAAAACCTTGGTCAATCTAAAGGAATAGAAGAAGGAAGGAATAACAACAAACAACATTTAAAAGGCAGGATAAGTATAAAATAATATGAAAGAAATAAAATTATCAGTAATCATGATAATGTAACTAAACAAAAAGCAGAGCTGTCCTGCTTGGAGAGGAAATATGCCAGGTGCTCTTTAAAAATCTATATGCTATTTGAAAAAAATAAAAAACAAAAAAACCCCACCAAAGCACAGAGGCCCCAAATGGTTGACAGTAAAAGGATCATCAAAATAGATATTAAAAGGCACTAATAAACAAGATCATTTCCTAAGGATAAACTTAGCAAAAAGGCAAAATTCTAAATTTGTATGCAGCTAACTAGATAGCCTCAAAATTCATAAAGGAAAAACTGGCAGAGCTACAAGTTTGGAAAAATACACACTATCATGATGGGAGATTTTAACCCACTACTCTTGATAATCGATAGATTAAGCAGACAAATTAGAAAGCCATATGGTAGGTTTAAACAGGTCAGCAAACAGGCCTAGGAAATGGAGCTGTAGAGAACCTGGGCTCCAATAGTGAATCCACATTCTTCACTTGCACACATGAACTATTTTATGAAAACAGACCACATACAGGCCACGTAACAAGTCTCAGCAAATACGGAAGAATTAGCACCATTACTGCCACATAATCAGAACTCAATTAAGTTAGACATCAATAACAAGAAGATAACCAAAAAGTTGCCGATGACTTAGATGTTTTAAAATGCACTAAGTAGCACATGAACCATGGAAAAACTCATAACAGAAATGAGAAAATATATATACCAAAATTGGTAGATGGCTCCAGAGCCACCCTGGGAGATTCTGGGCTTTACTTTGTTAATGACAGGGATGTGTCTTATTTGTTCCATGCAAGCCTAGAAATTTGCACAGTGGACTCTGAACAATCTCACTTTCACCTAATAAAATAAAATATACACTTATTTTTATTTCTGCTTACATGCTATTTTCAGGAAATTTATAAATTATGATAGCTTAAAAGTAATTCATAATTCCATAAAAATTAGTGGAATACAGTATTTTAAAGGAAAATTTATAGCCCTAAATGTTTATATTCAAGAGTAATGTTCAAACTATGTAACTGCAAGAAAGCCAATCAACAAGGAAGGGCACGGGCCCTAGGCAGCCAGTGCCGTGACACTGGGGCAGTGGCGTATGTTGGGACAGAATAAAAACTGCTCAGCTAGGTGACCAGTTCAGAAAGTTAGAGAAAGAACAATATACCAAGAGAGAAACGGAGGGAGGGAAGTAAGAAAGGTCAGAGACAAAAGAAGACAAAGTAGAAGGTCGAGAAAGGCAAAATTTGACAAAAAGGCAAATCTAATATACTAATTTCTGGGAAGGCTGACTCTGTGTGGTCGGGGGCAGGAGGGACAGGACAGGGAAGGGGCGCTGGGGGGTGAGGGGGAGGGACAGGAGAGAAGGGAAGCAAAGGGGATATAACTAAAGATGCAGCAGAGGTTGAAAAATAAGGAGGTACTATGATATGTGAAAATGCAAAACGACATCGTCCATGGTTCAGGCAGACGCACGTAGGTGAGGTATCGAGAAGTGCAGGGAAGGAAGGAATCACGTGCGGGACGGTGGCACTGCCATGAGCAAGGTAAGGCGAGGGGTTAGAATCAGGAGTGGTATGTAGGTGACTTCGACTACAAAGTGCTGTAACATGCAACTCTACTTACTTATTTTTCATAAGAAATTTAAGAACAAGTGAAAAGTATTATCAGCAACTGTATAATAATAAATTAGATTACATAAACTTTTAGAAAAAGATGTTAAAAGTTCTGGGAAAAAAGGATAAAATGTAAAAACTGGTGCAAAAGAAGCTAAAAGAAACTTTAAACTGGTAGCCACAACTCCTTGCCCTTACCCAGCTTCCCAGTATCGGGCTCAGATGGTTTGACATGAACTTCACCAAATTTTAGGGGCCAGCTAATTGCTTAGAAAATATAAAAATAATAAATGATATCCAAATCATTTCATGATGCTATTCTTAATTCTAAAACAGAGTGTACAGGAGAAGAAAATGAAAGGCCCATTTCATTTATCGGCCTCGACATAAAAATCCTAAATATTAATAAAATATTGGCCATTAAATCTCTGAATTTTTAAAACTAAGAAAACACAAATTGAAAGTGGATCTATGTGTTAGAGACTTGAGAACATCAGTCTTTGCTGATGTAAACACAACTGGTATTCCTAAGGGGGCAGAGCTCTGGCCCTGAAAGGGGCTTCTATAAACACGATAACTACGGAGAACCTTACTACCCTGAGTGTGAATGAGGTCTGTGGTTTACGCTGCAGTTACACAAGAAGCAAAATCTATTACAGCCCTACTATACAATGAAATGTCACTGTAACAGGAATTCCAAGCAATTCTACCATTTTTTAAGAAACAATGTAAGAACTATATCCTGCTATTACTGTTACAGTAGACTTTTAGTACAATAATCTATAGATTAAGTATGGAAGTTAATGAAGCACGATGCAAGGATTTATGAGCACCACAGTGTGGTCCCTATTACCTTGGGAAATACAATTTATGTTCTGTTACTGCTAAAGAATTTGCATATTCAGTTGTGGAATCTGTGTTTTGCTGGATGCTTCCTTAGAAGGAGACAATGGCCCTTAATGAAGATTTGATTATGTGCTTCAGTACCTCAATTGACAGCTAATACGAAAGACAGGTACAAGTAGGACTGCTCTTAGCTATTGCAGCAACTTTTTAATACTGTGATTCTAATGCTTTATTTATAGTCACTTTGTTTTGTAGTTTTTAACCTCAGATGTCTTGGATGGGGGTCGCAGTTTGGTACCTTTCTGAATTTAAAGCCTTCAACCTTGCCGACGAGCGCGCATGCTTCCAGCCTCCACTACTACTAAATAATGGCAAACAGCAGGGAACTGACAGGCTAATGCTGCATCCACTCCAGCAAATGAGGCCAAACATCTGGATCCAAATACATTAAAAGGACATGTTGGCATTAAGGGAACATTTTGCTTCTAAAATGAATTTCATCCAATCTCAAGATATTTATTAAATGTGTAGCAATTGTGCATCTGGGCTTCAGGGAATAATAATATTCTTAAGTACATAAATATTCTCAATATATTTATATTAAATAAAAAGTTTTAAAATTCCAAATAACTTTAAATCTTAGGAGTAGAACTCAAAGTCTACCCTTTCAGTTAAGTGGGACAGGTAAAGGAATTTCAATTCTGATTTGCCTGGCAGCATTTTGCCAAAAGTCTGATTTTTTTTTTTTCCATATAGAGAGCTTTTTGAAGTATAGCCATTTTCTTTTGAACCAAAAATGTAAAAGTAAAATAAAACTGACATATGATCAAGAAAAAAAGGCAATTCTTAGCCATCACTTCAAAAGTCATTCACGCCACAAATATTTGCTAAGAGTTTATGTTGTGATAAACAGAATGTAACCAATAAAAAATAAACAAGCAGAAAGTTAAAATAGGTGTTAAAAAGTCCATAAAATAAAGCTTATGCACTTCACTTAGATGTCATTGTCCCCTGTGATAAACTCAAACAGCTTGATGAATGAAAATGCCAGCCTCTGTGCCACCCACCCACCAAGGACCAGCCCTGAGGGCCGGGATGGCAAACCTGGGTAGTGGGGGGGGGGGCAGTGTGTGTGTGTGTGTGTCTGTTTGTTTAGAGATGGGGTCCTGCTCTGTTGTGTGTGTGTGTGTGTGTTTGTTTAGAGATGGGGTCCTGCTCTGTTGCCCAGGCTGGAGTGCAGTGGTGGGATCATAGGTCACTGCAGCCTTGAACCCCTGGGCTCAAGTGATCCTCTCAACCTCAGACTACCAAATAGCTAGGACTGCAGACATGTGCCACTGCGCCCAGCTGGCAGCTGTGTTTTCGGCTGAAGGACTCTACTCTCCTGGCTGTAGCTGACTAGGCAAGAACAGGGCCCAGGCTACATGGGCAGCCAACGGGGTGGGAGGCTAGAACCTCAGAAAAAGGCCCTGGGAGCTGGCGATCAGGTTCCCATTCTCGTGAATTCACTCCAGAAAGTCTTGACAAGATCAGGTCTTTGCAACTAAAGCAAGAGCCCAAAGGTGATGATGTAAACCGAGGTCACTGAGGCCAGCGTGGCCACGTGCAGGCCAGAGTGGCAGAGGCGCCAACACTGGAAATAAGCAGAGCGGGGAAAGCTGAGTGGAGAGAGCAGATGCAAAGACACCAGGAGAGAGACCAAGACAGCCGCTGACGTGGCCAAGTTCCTGGCCAGGCTACAGTTCCAGGTTTAGTTACTTCCCACTTGGGCTAACTTAATTGGGACTCCTTTTTTTTTTCTTTTGCAATTAATGGCCTTAATTGTGGATGTCTGAACCTATGGCATATAAAAAGCAAGTTAGAAATGGGCAGGGAGGAAGGCTATAGAATCGGGCTAACTGAAGACAGAAATGACAGCAAAGGAAGAAGAGCTATATATAGGGAATAAAGGACAACCCATAAAAGTGAAAGGCCACTACAGGCTTCCTCTACAGTCTTGGATAATCTCATGTAAAATAAATAAAGGGAATTCCCACATCCCTTCTTGCCTCTCCTATTATCGTGGGAACCATGTGGGCCCCGTCCACCGCCAACACTTCCAGCTGCTCAGACCCACTCTGCAGCACCTGCTGAAGAAGACTGCCATAACCATTCTCCCCCGTAGAGGATGTTAGAAAAGGCACAAAGGCCTGGGTAAAGGGACTGTGAGAAAGGCGGAAATCCGACAGTCCCGCAAACAGGACTTGGGATATGAACGCTTATAGCCGGCTGCACACAGCAGGCTTTGCAATGCAGGGGGTGTGACTGATGTTGGGTCCCTGCCCTTTTCTTTACAGCCTTAAGGAACAAGGAATCCCAAGGTAAATATGGATATGCTGCATATCACTAACCAGATTTCTTTAGAATAATGTGTTTACTAGCACCAGAGATTTTTATCTGTATGTTCTTTCCAAACATTCTATTTCTATGTTCTTTGCTTGATCTTGCATGCCCTTCTCTGCAATAAATACAGAGGTCTGGAGAGGTACGGGAGCTCTTTGAAATGAAAAGAGTCTCTCCTCCTCCTTCAGCCTGAGACTGTGGTCTGGAGCATTCTTCGTTGCGCCGTGACACTGGCAGAGACGCTGGACGACCTCTACATGCCCTCTCTCCCCGGCACGGTCAGACTTGCCCTCTCAGATGAATCATTCCTACCAGCACACAGTCATGCCATAGACTCTCCAATTTAGCCCACAGCCCCATCCAGGTGATTTTCTGTTCTCCTTTCAGAACACAGCTCCTGATTGCTCTATACTCGCTTTCCCCAAATCTGATCTTCCCCTCTCTCCTGAACCATCTCCCATCAGGTTTTTGCCCCCAACACAAGATCAATGGCTACATCCGTGGCACAAAATCTAGTGGTCAATTCTTAGCTTTTGTAATGCAATACAATGGATACAGCGTCACCTATGAAGTAGTCTTGAAATAAAAATTTAATCTGCATCTAATTAAGCTTTTAGATATATGTATATAACTTTCGATTTTTTGTAAATATAGATTATTAGAATGAGTTACGCAACATCATGAGAAAACAGGCAGATCCTCACTGGAACCACCCCCTGCTCCACACAGTGCTTTTCAGCAGAACTGTCTACAACGATGAAAATTCGTGCTAATACAGTAGCCACTAGCCACATGTGGCTACCGAGCAACTGAAATGGGGTTAGTGTGATCGAGGAAATGAATTTTATTTTTATTTATGTGGACGTAGCCACATGTGCCTAGTGGCCACTGGATTGGACAGTGTAAGACCACTGGCCTCAGGGCTTCAACAAGCCATCGTCATAAAGAAAAAAATAGGGGACACAGACTGTTCAAGAATAAAAGAAATTTAAGAGACATCACAACAAAAGAAAATCCAATTGTATAACTATATACTAACAACAAACACTGGAAAATAAAATGCAAACCAATTCTATTTATCATATCAAAAAACATAAAAGAATTTATTAAAACACATTAAACTGTATACTTAAAATGAGTACATTTATAAATTACTATGTAAATAATACCTCAACAAAGCTGATGAAAAAATAAATAACACTTAGAAATAAATTTAACAAAAGATATGCAAGACTTATACATTAAAAACTATAAAACGCTACTGAGAAAAATTTAAAAAGACATATACAAATGGAAGGATATACTATGTTCATGGATGGAACACTAAGTATTATTAAGCTGTTAATTCTCCCCAAATTGATCTATAGATTCAACACTACTATAATCAAAATATTAGCAGGAAAAAAAAATTTTAGACTTTTTATTAGAAACTGACAAGTTAAATCTAAAATTTATTTGGAAATGCAAAGAATCTAGAAAAGTCAAAACAAACTTGAAAAAGAGGTTGGCTTCAAGACTTATATACTCACAGTATGTAAAACTATATAGTTTTAGCATATAAACAAGTATATTAGTGGACAGAATAGAGTTCAGAAATACATGGAGAGAAGAGACTCAAGACACACATGGTCAAATGATTTTCAATAAAGGGTGCCGAGGTAATTCAACAGAGAAAAAGTGGTATTTTCAATAAATAGTACCAAAATAACTACATATCATTTAGAAAAAGATAAACCTTGACAATTACATCTAACCATACTCAAAAATTAATTCAAGATACATCATAAACCTAGATATAAAAGCTGAAACTACAGGACAATATCTCTTTGACCTTGGGTCAGGCAAAGATTTCCTACGATATGAAAAGCACTAACCATAAAAAAAGTTACATTAGAATGGAGTTTATTAAAATTAAACCTTCTTCTTTTCAAAAGCTATCACTAAGAAAAGGCAAGCACAGCTTAGAGACAATATTTGTGGCACTTTCTCATGGTACCTTTACCTGACAAAGACCTATGTCTGGAATACATATAAATCTCCCGCTACTCAATAATAAAACATCAAACAATAAAATAAAGGCAAAAGATTTGAACAGAAACTTCATGAAGGAAGATATATAAATGATCAATAAGGACATGCAAATGTGCTCAGAATCATTAGTCATCAGGGAATGCAAATGAAAATCACAACAAAAAAACACTTTACACCTTTAGAATGGCTAAATTAAAAAGACTGACCGTACCAAATGCAGATGAGTACACAGAGCAACTAGAACTGTAACGCACTGCCAGTGGGAGCACTAAATGATACAACCACTTTGGAAAACTAGCACTTTCTTATAAAATTTAACATACACCCACCCTATCACTCAGCAATTCTATGCCTAAGTGTTCGCCCAGAGGAAATGAAAAGAGATGTCCACAAACAGACTTGTGTAAGAATGTTGTTAGTTGCCTTATTCACAGTAGCCCCAAACTTGAAAAAACTCAAATGTCTATTAGCAGGTAAATGGATAAACAAATTTTGGTATAGTGGTACAATGGAATACTACTCAACAATAAGAAGAAATGAACTGATACACCCACTGACATGAGTAAATATAAAAAACATTATGAGCTGGGCGCAGTGGCTAATGCCT